>NC_042494.1:113304026-113306306 GCF_005508785.2 Acyrthosiphon pisum | reverse complement strand
TAATTGTTTAGCTGCTCTGCAATAGTAGCATACTATTTTACAGTGGCGTACTTAGACCTGAACTTTGGGGGGGGTTTTAATTTTTTATTTAACATATTAGATGACGTGACACCTGAAAATAACAAAACATATCGTACATTTTAATAGATTACTAATTTTTATTCGTGATACTTAACCATATGTATAAAAAAAAAAAAAATGTTAAATTATATAATAATAATAATAAAAAAAAATTATTTAGATACATAATAATTTTAGAACATTAATTTTCTATTTTTTTCTGAAAAAATATCGACCACTTCACTACTTTTTATTGGTATTTCTCTGTGAATACTTAGATGAGCCAATCCATTTAGACGATTTTCCCCCGTGGAATTCCTCAAGTATGATTTCAAACGTTTTAACGTTGAAAAGCTCCGTTCTACGCTAGCAACTGTGACAGGCAACGTAGCGCCAATTTTTAAATATTGGTATACTTTAGGAAACAGTAACTCATCACAACAATTTATGGCATCTATAAAAGTACAAGGGAGTTTATCTTCTGCAGCGGCTATCCATCTTTGTTTCCACAATAGAACTTCTTTGTTCACAATATTGTCACATGAGCTTATTACAACTGGCCACTGTTTTGACATCACTTCCGTACTTGTCTCAATTTCATTTTCGGATAATTTTATTAATTTGTTTGGTATAAAGTTCTGAATAATTGATAGTGTATTTTTGTGTTTGGTAAATCTAATTTCTAACTGCGAAATGAAATGGTCAATAAACGGGATGAATATAGATACCCGATAATAATTTTCTGCTGAAGTTAACTCATAATTTGCTCTATGTTGTTGAAAATGTGTAACCCTTGGAATTTTTATATCTTCTCCGATTTCCTTAGCAAGGTGTTCAGCTGTGCCAAATAAATCATGAAATTTCGACTCTACATTGCTACGCATTTCCTTTATTAGTGTACTTAAATTATTAGCAGTCTCCATTGCAGAGGCTAAGTCAACATTTACTTTTTGTAGATAGATTGATAGTGGGTGAGCCATTGAAAAAATTTCTTGGATCACGACCATTGCAAGAATAAAATTTCCATTTTTGAGAGCTTGTTGTAATGTGAACGCTTTTTTTGATGCTTCTCTGTTACCATCCATTTGTATTTTTTCTAATGCAAAAAAGATTGGCACAAAAAGTTCCTTGAATGTAATTACAGCGTCAAGCCGTTCGATCCATCTGGTTTCACAAAGCTTCATTAGTCGTCGCTTTTTTGTTTCACACTCTAATTGGTGGATTACATCCTTTAATATGCTTTGTCGTTGTGCCGATATACGGAAAAACTTTATGGTCTCTTTTATCGATCCAAGACTGTTCCTGATAATAGGAATGTTGCATGCGTCACTCACAACTAAATTTAATGAGTGACTAGCACAATGTACATACAATGCCTGAGGATATTTTTCCATAACTTTGGCAGCACACCCTTGAAATTCTCCACTCATTGCTGCCGCTCCGTCGTATCCTTGGCCTACTAAATATTTTAGATTCAACTTTAAATTTTGACATGTTTCCAATAAAGTACACATAAGTCCTTTTCCGGTAACATCATTTACAGGAACAAAAGATAGAAAATCCTCTTTTAAAATACTTCCGCTGTTAGTTTTTTCAATGTAACGAACACATAACGACAACTGTTCAATGCCGCTGATATCAGTAGTTTCGTCAGCTAGTAAACTAAAACATTCTGCTTCGTTACATTTTGAGACAATTTTATTTAAAATTACTTTTCCACATATTTCTATTAATTCGTTTTGAATTTTTGGACTGGTGTAACTAGTAGAACGATTTGATGGCATTGCTTCTATTCGTAATAGATGATCATTTAAAGTATTGTCTCCTGAATCTACACGAAAACGCAACAACGCACGGAAGTTTCCGTCATTATGGTTTGAAACTTTCGATAATATTGGACCTGAATCATGATGACCTCTTAAGGCAATTTCTTGCCTTCCAATTAAAATGATTGTTTCAACAATAGACGATAATATTTTCCTGTTTTGTTCGATTGTCGCTAAACGGGCTGTATTAAGCTGAAGGCTAATATCAACGATTTTTTTTTTCTTGTACATCTATAAAATTCTGAGCAACTATACAAGAAGTTTTATGATATTCTAAATTTGTGTGATAACGGAATTGCTCTTTTGCATCTTTCCAACGACAGAATGGAGTCACTACGAGGGACTTTGTAGAGATATGACTTCCTTTTCCCACTTCTTTAGAACAAATAAAAAA
>NC_042494.1:113301894-113303976 GCF_005508785.2 Acyrthosiphon pisum | reverse complement strand
ATCGAATCTGTCCAAAACATCGGCATTCATACGATAACGGGTATGCCCACTATCGTTAAAAACTCGGTCCTTCTAAAATCTGCAAATTTCAAGTCTATCCAAAATTCTATTAATTCTCAATCAAAATCGATGTTCTACAAAAACTCCTTCTCCGTTCATGCCCACATCCGACTCCTAGGTAAAACTCACCCCCCTCCAACCACTAAACAAAGAATCAAACCCTACCCTTTAACATGGGTAGAACAACAACTTTAATAAATCATCTTCATAAACTTCCATCCACTAGTAGAGGCAAAAGCCTGGTATAGTTAACGGCTAAGCCATCCCTACAAAGCAAAGCAAGCATCGGCATCAGTCTTCCATCAACCTTCAGCAATTCAACCACTTTAGAAGGAACGAAGACCTGAAGACCCAACAGCCAAGATGACGACAGTAGTTGCTAATCGACCAACATCAACCATTGTAGCAGCCAGAACGACGGTACCGGCCGCCAACACATAGCCACGACGACGTCAATACACGACCGGGCACCAAGAGCCCCGCCGTGACACACCGACGAGCTGCAGACCCACGGTTGACGACCGCCACGCACAGTACCAGTGATCGCCGCGTCCCACCGGCCTATTCAGACGACCGACTCCATCGGCGACGCCGACTCTACCTGGTCAAGGATCAACACACTCCTTCTTGTCCCCTCCCGGCCACTTAACCGAGTTTTGTCGAAACCCGGGCCTAGTATACCACAGTAGCCGCTTTCTGCGAGTCACGCGCCGTGGTATACTGACCTCATCCTTACGGCGGTTGTAAACGCTTTGCCCCGAATATATTCCTATATTTTTGTATTAGGACCTGGTATTTGCCGGTCACGCCGAGCTCTCAAGGCGACTGTCCGTCTTCATAGAACAGCCGTCGCACCCGTGACTCCACTTGTGCATAATAATTATACATTTATAAAATACAGAATTAGACATAATAACCAAAACCAACGAGTTATCATTCCAAAGGTCAGTCCACTGTGACCGTACCGTTTTAAATTATATTATTGTATTATTATAATTTAACTATTGTCATAAGATAGCTTTTAAAATATCTGTCAAAATAACAAACTTTGACAATTCTTTTGTTGTTAAAATGTTAAATTGTATAACTAGGGCTGCACTTGGTTGTATTGCATATATGTGTCTATCATAGTTGTCCTGCTAACTTTATAAGTGTGGTTTTCAAGTCAAAAATAACACCACAATATTACTTGTTAATTGTTATCATTCTAAACATTTCAAAATTTGATAAAATACTGCGGCACATTTTCAATACGGTAGATCTGCATTTTGGTAAATTACATTATTATAGAATCAACTTGTCATTTTTTTATTTTATATCCCTACCAGTAAATTGAATTAACAAGTGATTTGTAAATAAGCAATTTTTATTAACAATATATAATTTTATGATAACAATATATAATATACAATAACAATATATAATATACAATAACAATATACAATATACATGGCAAAATGAATGCAGTTTAATAACAAAATATTTAACACATCTTTTAAATAATAATTATAACACTTCATAACCTTGATAAATAACACAATATATAACAAACGAAAGATAATACACAGGATATACATAGGGGAACACAGGATACCTAGTTAATATAATAATTATGATACCTAACCGAACATTTTCCTTCAGTCAAAACTTACGACCTCAGACGGTACTGTGGTGCACCAGCAACATAAAATCCTATACCGACTTTAAGGAGTCTTCTCCCTAAAGCCGATAGGATCGGTTTAAGTCGACGAACAGCTATTGCTGCTTCTGGCCGGTCAACATTTTCATCTTTCACAATATCGTTATCGGTTTTCCGTGGACAAATCACTTTAGGTTGGATATCCACCGTTACAACACCTGCAGTCTGTACACAGTCCGTGGCTGCAGCTGTTGTAAATCCTGCAGTACGATCGATGCAGTGACTACCATCGGTTTTCGCAACTTTTCGAAAACGCCTTTTTCCGATTAAATCAATTGCTACACGTCGAGGAAAGCGTACAGGTATGACGTAGTTTAGTGATC
>NC_042494.1:113300322-113301794 GCF_005508785.2 Acyrthosiphon pisum | reverse complement strand
TACTCATATCTGCCGCACGTAGACAGGCACGCAGCTAAGGGGGGCCAGGGTGTGCCTGGCCCACCCAAAATATTCAGAGGGGCCCATTATTATACGGTGGCTTTTAATTTTAATGACATTTTTAATATTGTCTAAATACTACACAAATAAAACCAAATATATCGGGTTTTAATTAGAATCTAAAATAAGTTACGTAACTAAATTCAATTCATGTCCATTTCTGGAATAAAATATGTATATTGTATTACATTTAAATTCTGTTGCTACCTGCAAGAATCGGTGATAATATTTATCTTTATAAGTCATAATATCGTCGATTGATTAGGAAATAATTGCTATTTGAAGCCCAATACTGGTACGGTGGTACCATACTAGTATACTAGCATGTCATGTTATTCTTATCTTATCTAGACAGTGACTGTTGTATACTTTTATGTCTATTTTTTAAATACTTTTGAGCACGGACGCACGGTAGATTATAACCTACCGTGCTTTTGAGTAAGGGTATTGTCATTATGTTGATTCATATAGAATTATATTATTATTATGGTCGTCAACTCGTCTATATTTATAGTAATGATATTCTGATAACTACCTCTTTATAATATAAAAAAGGAAAGGAACCCACCCCTACAAGCTACGAGGTAATATATTTAGGTAGGGGGCCCATCTAACATTGGCCCACCTAGTGAATATTTTCTGACTACGTGCCTGCACGTAGAGCAGTTGACAGTGCTCCTGACAACCTCAGTGTTGCAGCCAACTTCGCTCTAATATTACGTCTTTTCGGTACTTGTAGCTGCAGAACTGGTCGTACTTCAGCGTCTCCAACCTTCAACATCCTGTCTGTCTTATTAGATTCCGGGGCGTTCATTTTTCTTGGTACCACGATGGAATTTCTGTGCATAGCTGCAGACTGTACAGTATTAGCTACCACTCCTAGAAATGCCAATTGGTCTTTTGTAAGCTTAAAGGCATGTTGTGATTCTTTTTGTTGACGATCCATTATTACGTGGAAAATAGTCAGCTTTATAAAATAACACATGAACAAGTCAAATGACGATTTATCGGAAGTTAAACTGTTTAGACAGTCATGATAAATAACATGCAAAATTTGTAGATAGATAGATAGATTTCTAGTAAACTTGTTAATCAATCATATTCCGTTTTGAAAATTAAAATCCGTCAAACCAAATTCCTCTAGTTTTGTCTAGCTTATTGGTCTAAAAACCGCTTATTTTAAATTGAAAAAAAAGTTGATCATAATTTAAAATCTTCTTCAATGCCTGCGCGTACGTAAGTTAATTGCCGACGAATATAAATAACGACCGATATATCGGATGGTATTATGCGGGCCTACTGTTATAGTTCAGGACATCTCCAGGAAATATTGACCGAAAACGATTACAGATTATACTCACACATATTAATGTTCATTTACTTTGAACATACTTACAAGTCATTTGAATGTC
>NC_042494.1:113300058-113300222 GCF_005508785.2 Acyrthosiphon pisum | reverse complement strand
CTTATGTTAAATTGCGTATATAATTTTTTTAAAACACGACCGACTGGAGCCCCTTAAGAGGATGTCAGCGCACTATTCGTTCTCTCTCTCTGGCCTACGCGCAACATAGACAAAACGCATTTACGCAAAATCATTTTTTCTATGCGTTTAAGTGATCTTAGAGT
>NC_042494.1:113282355-113300008 GCF_005508785.2 Acyrthosiphon pisum | reverse complement strand
ATTTTTTATTAATTTTGTCACGGGGGACTACTTAAACACATAGAAAAAATGATTTTGCGTAAATGCGTTTTGTCTATGTTGCGCGTGGGCCAGAGAGAGAAAACAAATAGTGATATCTATGAATGTGACCACCGTGCAGCGAAGAGTTAAAAGATTATTATCTATTCTTCCAAGACCATGGCATAGAATAAATATTCCGCGGTTGTGATAATACTTGAATGGAGGGATTGTTTGTGATAAATATTTTTAAATGTTCATTATTTCATGTTTTTTTATTAATATATCCAAATAGGTATACTATTTGATATATCTGCACCGACTGTACGCTAATTAATAACTCACTCTATAATTTACTGCATTTCTGTTATTAATTATGTAAACTAATAATTATTATTGTTTATCAAGAAAAAACAAATATTTACCGGTTTATCCATATAACAAGTTGAACCAAGTGAACAAGCAATATTATTAATTATAAATATTACCTACTTTTAAACAACATTTAACTATTTGTTATGATTAGGTAGAAAAAACATTTTTAAACCATGTCTATAGATAATCAGAGTGATTCTGGATACTTCAGTTCCAATCCGGTTCAATACAGGAAACGATTGGATGCGCAGTTTTACGAAACACAGTGTGAAGAATTGGCCATGAGTTTACTGGGAAAAGTACTTGTCAGACGACTAGATGATGGCACCGTTGTTAGGGGTAGGATTGTTGAAACCGAAAGTTATCTGGGCCATGAAGATGCTGCTTCCATATCATACAAAGGAAAAGTTACATCTCGAAATGAACCTGTGTTCATGAAACCCGGAACAGCTTTTGTTTATATGACATATGGAATGTACCATTGCTTCAATATTTCAAGCAAAGGTATTATTATTTATTACGTTAGGTATTCCAACCACATTACTGATTCAAATTAAACTTGTTTTATCTTGATAGGAGACGGTGCTTCAGTTTTTTTAAGGGCGATAGAGCCTTTGGATAATTTGAACACTATGGCATCTCTACGAAAACAATTTAAAAAATCTACAAAAACAGTGATTGCAAATAAAGATTTATGCAATGGCCCTGCAAAGTTATGTATAAGTTTTGCGATTGATATAAAATCTTGTAATAAACAAGATCTGACTTCATGGGATGGAATGTGGGTAGAAGAAGATGAAAATAGTAAATTAATTGACACAATTGTTTGCTCGCCAAGAATAGGTATTAAATGTGAAAAAAAGTGGCAAGATAAATTTTTTAGATATTATATTCGCGATAATCCCTGTGTTAGTAAGATAGAAAAAACTAAAATGAATGAATTGAAATATTCACAAATTGAAAATATAAAATAAAAATTACCTATACAATAAGTCATATTAAGTAACATATTCCAACTTTAAATGTACTCAGTCATCTTTATGTTTTTATTTCCCTTGTAATTTCAGGAAGTGAGAAATATTAATAAATGTTAGTTTATGACCATTTGTATATTATTAATAAATTAAGGTTTAACTAATAATTATTTTGTTAAAAATAAAAAATAAATCGAATTAGTTACGTTATTTTACTCCAAAAATTATCATTGGGACTTGTGTAATATATCAATATTTGTTGTCTGATTTTCTATACCATATTTGGTTAGGTTAGGTTAGGTTATACTGTTTTTGAAATTCTATTTCTGTATTTCATAAATTATACATACATTAACTCAATCTGAAGTACAACAATACTACCTTTTTGTTTATTCAATGATTAAAAATTATTCATTTAAATTAACACTAATTAATTAACATAAAAATGTACTATTTTCAATTTATTAAACTTAATAATTTTATTCATACATAGAAAATGTTTGCAATAACTAGTCTTGTTTTATGAAACAATATTTTTTTAGCTTGAAAAAATTTTCAAATAAATTATAAAAAAGTTGGGTAAGTGAATGTTGCTCTGCTGTACAGTAGGTTACAAGTGGGTCACTGTATAATGGATTGTAACTAAAAAAAATTAGAAACTGACAATGTCCATAAACTGCTTAAAAAAGTTAAATTATTTTAAAAAATTTATCGTGTATAGAAAATGCTAATATAAACATTCAGTGAAATTTTCAACTATCTACAGTCATTACTAAATTGTTACATGAGAAATCGAGTGAATATTAAATGTTGTAAAAATATAAATTTCAAATGCTCATAAACATTTAATTTGACTTGCTTGTAGACATTTTTTTTTGAAAACAGTAGACAAACTTATGAGGAATCTAGTACTATATTTTCAAATCTTAGATTTAAAAAGAAAATTTTGCATGAATTTCTAACTCAAAATAATTTGCAAATCTTCGTCATTTTTACGTATTTTGTCAATATTTGAACTTTAGATGCTTATAAAAAAAAAAATTGTGATGATGGATTTTTAATTTTTTTCATCTGCCTTTGAAACAATATAATAGGAACCTTCTATTAAATTTTCAAAATCTTTTTAAAAAACATAAAATTGTATCGATATTTATAGAAAAAAAAAACTAAAAATATGGAAACTGAAAATGTCAGCTCAAAATATTTGAAAAATGTCATGGTGTATAGAAAATGCTAATATAAACATTCAGTCAAAATTGTATGAACCTACGGTTATTTGTTTTAGAGTTGCACCAAAAACCAAAATCGATTTTTTCAAAAACAGATTTTGCGTAAAAATTCCCGTTTTTCCTTAATTTTTCTTTTGTTTTTCACGTCACTTTTGAAATCTATTAGGAAATTTTTACTTTTGACTCCCCAAAGTACCAACTAGATTCACTTTTCTATCAGAAAAGATACTGTTAAAGAAAATCCAAGCACTTTTACTCTCCTAAAAGGTGATGAGACAAAAAAAAAACACATCATTGTAAAGTCAATACATTCATCGTTCCACTCAGAATCTAAAAAACACATCACTAAAGCAGTATTAATTATTTAATAATAAAAACAATGGTAGAAGGACTTTTTACATTATATTAAAATGTTGAGCATTTATTAAAAAAATATGTATAGTTGTACAGTTAAAGAAAGATAAATCAACAACAATTAATACTATGCATCCCTAGTATATCAAATTATGTTAAATAAATAACAAGAAAATGGTAACAAAAATTATCAACAATATCAAATATGAAATAATATTTTATCACAAAATAATCACTAGACTAAATGTATGAATAATTAACTGATATTCATGTCATAACACTCAGTTAAAAGTTAGTAGATGCACTTTTTCAAAATGAGAAACAGCGGTGTTGCTAAGTGTTTTGGTTCATTCAAATTGGTAGGTTTATCAGTTTGTTAGTACTTTTTAAACATTTTCTACCCTTCCTTTTCGTTTTGGTTCTGTTTTCTCTTGACACTGAGGTAATGAAGACGGCTATCAGGAAAAAAATATATTGAGCTAACAATAATTGTGAACATAATTTATTACACTGAAATTATTTATTTACATACCTTTTGAGAGTTGGAACATTCTGGATTATTTATGCTTGTCATGCAAGGTGATTGGTCTCTGGAGTGTGTCACACTACTGCAATTTGATTCTGCACTACATTCATCACCTAAATAATTAATCATTTTTACTTTAAAATGTATACAAATTTAAAAATGTTTATTTTTCTTTACTATTTATAGATCTCATAGAAATAGGACATGGCATAATCACATTAGATGTATGCACTGCAACGTCAGCAAAGTGGCTTCTTAGATTATGTTCTAAATCAAAGTTGCACAGTTAGCAAAAAATACTTAAAATAAATAAAATATATACCAACTTTGTTTTAGGGTATTATTACATGGAGCATAATTTGTTTCGCAACTAGTCATCTCTAATAAACTTGCAATTTGATTAAGTTGTTTTCTTCTTGCTTTAATCCGACCATTCAATAACCTAGATATAGTTAAATTGACCATTTAAAAACAATAATGTTATTTTAGTTCTCAGTTATTATACTAGGTAATAAAATTTTAATATAATATGTTACTTTTGTCTTGCTGCATTGCATCGAATATGATCATCAAAAATTAATTTCACTGTGTTTGTAGTTTTATACTTTGTATCATGCATAGTAATGTGCAAAGTTTTTGTTTCGTTGTCGATTTTAGTAACCTAAATATTAAGAGTATAATCATATTATTTTTTTAAAATTAATATAAAAATATTTTAGCTTTTACTTCAGCATCATGAAGATAACAAGATAATTTGCAAACACCCCAACCAAGGAAACGACTATGTGGCTCAACTAGTACTAATTGGCTACTAATGATTGATAGATAACGTCTTGTTTTTGCACCATTTTCAGCAATTATCATACAAGTAATTAAATCATTGCCATCTAAAATTTAAAATATGTAAACATAGATTTTTGAATACCAAATAAACTGGTAAGTGTCCACTGAATTGATAAGATAATATCAACATTTCATACAAATTTTAAAATTACTGATATTAAGCAATTATTTTTGACAGAGTTAAAAAAACTTTATATTTATACCAAATTTCATTTTGATATTTATGTTTGAACTTAAATGCTACTTTAAAATGTACACAAATATGATTAAGTTAATGTATTTTGAATATAATATTAAGTATATTAGTAGGGCGTTAAAATTTCAATAAAATCCAATTATCAACTTCATCACAAACAGGTATCCGAGCTTTGGCCATTCCAAAACAGGCAACCTTTTAAAGAGGTCATATTATAATTTGTGTTTTCGTAAATTGCATAACATGCTACATACCAATGAAATTAACTGTTAACACTACACAATATTATTTTCTATAGTTATCAGTGCTGATTATGTCAATTTCAAATGGTATTGCATAAAAATTAAGTCTGAGATAGGAACTACCACTATTTTTTTTTTCCCAAAATCCAAACAGACCCACAAATCAGTTTGTATTATGTTTAATTTCTATATAGCATATATTTATTATTTACAGTTCCTTACTCAAATTGATTGGAGTATCAAATACAAAACACTTAGTTCTATCAACTAAAGGTAATTGTGTTTCTTCTTTTCCTTCAAATGTCATTAATAACTTGCGTATATTAAGAAAAGCACAGATAAAATGTCTCGTTCTTTCAACCTAATAAATAATAAAATATATTATTGTTATTTGTTGTTAGAGTATATATTTAAGTTATATAAGAAATTTTGAAATATTTTAAATAATTTAAATATAATGATAAAATAACTTCAAACAATTAATGTACATGACATATCTGAGTTAATTAATATAAATACTAATATTATAATTATTTAAATTATTTTTAAAATAAAAGTTAAAATAAGGATAGTACATCTCCACATGGTAAACGTTTTGAAAGTGGTATTCCTGTCATAGGAGAATGTGCAGGCGGAAGTAATAATGTGGAATCACTTAAAAGTCGCTGAACATTTAGTATCTCCTTATGCATTTCATTATATTCATCTTCAAACAGTTCTAAAAACATTTCTTCTTTCTGTGAAATAAAAAACTTAATTATTTTCTTTTACAATTCTAATTATAAATAAATAAAATATTGATACTACTATGCTTACTTTAAAAAATTGTCTAAGAAGTGGTAAAATCTTTTCTTTAGCGTTAAGAATAACAGCAATATGTCTGTCTGATATAAATACCTGTTCCTCATGAATTGTTAATTTTTTCAGTAACGTTATGGCCATTTGTAATGTAACTGAACGTACATAACAAACTAAAAAATAAAAGGTAGTAAATTTATAAATTTACTTATAGGTTTGGATCACATACCAGGTTCAGACGCAGCTGTAATTATGTCAACTAGCTTATCTATAAGTTCATTTCTTTCATCACAATGAACAAGGGAAGCACTATTTTCACTTTTAATGGGGGTTAAAAATCCTTCATAATACTCCTTGGAAAGACTTGAATTTTCTGATATAGCATACAATAAACATACACCAAACAATGCTGAGCTGTCAGATTTTTCAATTATCAATTGACTGTATATAGATTCTAAGCACCGACTATGTACAGAATCAGCTAAGAAAATTAATTATAAATTAAATCAAAATATTATATTATTAATTAGTAAATAAATTCAAAAGTAAAGAGAGGGAAAGGAATATCAACGGAGAGACAGTATAGAGAATGATACAAAAATAGCTGTTGTGACTAGTGTGTAAAGGAGAGGTGGGGTTCAAAATTGTATGTAAGTGCACGACAAAGATGGCTGATCCCAAATTAAAGGGAGCGAAGGGTAGGAAGAGAAGGATTAAAATTACCTTCATTTTTTGATAAAAGTATTTCTTTTTCTTCATCTGTAATGTTCATACATGTTAATGATTTGAGATCAAAAGCATCAGTTGATTCAATATCCGCTTTTTCTTCATTTTCTTTTTCTGGTAACTCTGATACTTCGTTTTGTAATTTAGTTTCTTCAGCAATCTAAGCGAAAATATATTTATATTTATAATATTTATATAGAAAGTAATTAAATTTTCAATAATTAAAAATTTAAAAGCTACTTTGTTTTTTGCAGAAAAATTGCTTTCCAATAAATATTTAGCTAATGGTGTTACTAATTTAGTCTGATGAATAATTAAAAAAACTTGTGTTAGTAAAAATAAACATATATCACTATTCATCAATGGTTGTTGTTTCACAGCATCTACAAACTAAATAATTAATTCAAATTAATGTGATATTTTAATAAAATATATAACATTTAATGTTCTTTGATATTTATATAACTTTTATTTACCTCTTCTGTTTCAACAATAATATATTTGTCTGGTGGTGCTAATGAATGAATATAATAAGGTACAAACAGTTTATCCATTAAATGATCAACAAGCACTTCATTTAACATATCAACCTTTGAGCTTAAAATGTCATTCAAGTAATGTAAATCGTCTAGATGAGAACTGACAAGATCTGCAAGTTTAACTCTATACTGATCTCTAAAGGCAAAATAATGTTTGTTATCAAGAGAACTTTATAAAGTATTAAACATTGAAAATGAACTTACTGTATATTTTTTTGAGTGTCGACATCAATTGGTTTAGCTCTTGCACTAGCATCTAATTCTAAAACGTGTTTACCCATAAACCAAACCAAGTTTCCAAAATATGGAGCACAAGTTTTATCTCTGATGAATCGTAACATGCTTTCATCTTCAACTCTGTAAACATTAAGTGTCAATGTACGAACATATGTACGTACCATAGAATCAGGATGGTTAAAAAACTTAATTGCTTCTGTATAAAGAGGAAAATCATTGGTTGTCTATGAGTAATAAATAAAAATAAAAATTAGAATTAACAAATTGTTTAACTTATAAAAAAGTTGTATTACCTCATTATAGAAAAAGTGAATGGTGTTTAAATTCTAAGTTTAAAAGATAATTAGTTTTTAAAAAAGATATGTAATAAGCTAAAACATCTTCATCAGAGAAATCCAGCTTATTTATTATTATACTATTAACATGGTTATTGCTTAGTAAATAATCTAGAAATAAAAGAAAAATATTATTGGTTTACTTTTATGGTTTATTAAAAGAAAAATATGGATTTAAAATTAACACTTACATAAAGCAGTCTTATTTTTAATATTTTCAAATATAATATTCAGTGTTTGAAGCAATTGAACACAGACATAATTTCCACATTTCTGATTCAAGATATGTAGAAAGTAATTAAACATATTATTTTCCAAGAAGTACCTATAATATGTATAATAATTGTCCATAAATATAAATAAAGACATCTCTTAAACTTACATTTTTAAAATTAAAGCTTATTAATATTACATAAAAATCAGCTTTTTGTTATTTGTTTTAAAATAAATTTGACTAAACCCATTAAAATACAAATAGTACATTATTTAATTAAAAACAGATAAATAATTTTATCTGCAATGTGTATAAAAAACAAATTAGAAAATATTAAATAAAGTTTTCATTGTATTTTAATTTGTCTTGTACATATTCATTTAATCTGGTAGGCAATTGAGAAATAAAGTGTACCAGAAATAACAGATTTTGTTCATATTAACTAATATTTCATTTTAATATATTATATAACTGAACTGTGAAATACTTTATACTAATTATATTAATAAGAAAGTAAGTCAGCTTAATAAGGTTTCATAATTTTTAAATTTGTTGTAAAGTCAATGTCATTCATGCAATAGCATTACCAAGTTGATATTTTTTTCTTAATTTTCATAGTTTATTTTAAAGGTCAAATAGTTTTATAGCAAGGCCAATTATTTAAAATGTTTGATTTTAACAGATAATTCTTGTATTCGAATTATATAATAAAATATGCTGCTTAACTTAATACAATTTAACATAACATAACATTTATTTATCTTGTTGGTAAATGTATTAAATGTATTACATTCAGCTGTAGTGTTTCATATTTGACAAAACTAAAAATGTGATAAATATTTAATAATAATAAGCTAAAATATTATAAAAAATGGGATTATATTCAGGGTTGGCTCAAGCAAAAATATTGCGTTAGGGGAAATTCAATTTTACTGGCCCTAAAATAATAATATTATCACTATTTTGAAAATGTGACCTTCCAACTAAAGTGCTGTTCTAGACATGGGACTAAGTCACCTACCTCTTGAGACGGCCCTGATTATATTTAGTTGACAAAATGCATAATAAATAATAACAAGGAATAGATAATGTTATGATCAAAATATATCATAGGATTCTGTGAATTATGTATTAATGTTCCCATTTATTAGTCAGCCGTGCTTTGAGTGATTATAAATTCAAAAGAGAATAGATTATCTAAAATTGTAATTTCAAAGACCACTATTAAAAATAATAATAATAAATAATATTATGATATTTTGAACTATGTCACGATGGAATCTATTAGTTTGGATATTATGTTGACTATAACATTTGGGTTGAAAAGTAATTTAAAGATCATCATTATTTGGATGTATACTGCCTATTATGTGTCATTATTTACTTTGTTTGTAAAACAATTATAGGTTTAAATGATTTGAAACAAAAGTAATGTCTCAAATGACAAAACTATTTCAACTACCTAATTATTAGTCATTAAAAATGGACAAAATAAGAAATAACAATAGCTGGTATGTTATAATTTTAGTGGTTTTCTTGTAGTTATATTGAATAATTACTTTGTATTATAAACTTAATAACTACTTAACTATATGTATTATTCAGTTTATAATATAAAGGATCTAGGCACTAGTTATCTGTGTACAAGTTTCAATAGTAAAATAAGCATTTAATTACTCAAATACTGCTGGACTATTTTGATCACCCCAGATCAAAATTTCGGCCATACTCCTGAATGATTCAACTAACAATGTGCGATTGGTATCCACAACATTTTGATTTTTGCTTAATACTGTATAGATATATCTGTAAACAAAATAACCCATAAACGACAATATCTTAAAACAGGTACTTGTGGTGTTGTAGACCATAGAAATTACTTGAGGTACTCTAACGAGTGGAGATTTTCTGGTTTTACCAATTTTTTTGAACGAAACATATTATTCGGCGTTTGAGTGTCTACAATTAATTCCTAATTGTGTAATTATTCGGTGGTGTTCAACCTTGGTTCAGATCACTGAGTGATTCAATCATCTCGATAAAAACGTATCGTGGTGTAATAGATCGAAAAATGTGAATATTTTATTTTGTACAACAATGATAAATGTCACAATATTATTATAACACAACGTTGAAAATCATACTATTATTGTTACGTATGGACCATCGGACCGTGATCCGAGTCACCGCGTTGTAACTTGTAAGAATGAATAATAATATCAAATTCAAAACAATAACATTCCTAATCGCGGTGGTGGAAACGGGTTATGGCGCGCGGGCGTGCGAAACGTACTCGCTGATTAGGGTTTGATAACAGATGTGCGGGACAACTTTTACTTTCGACGCAGCGGCTGGCCCGTCAATCGAACAGCTGATCAACAAAATATTTTTTTAAATTTTTCTCATTCCAATTTGTTCAAAAACGAAAATAAAACGAAAAAAATAACGGTAGATGGGTTTGATTTGGGGTAGTCGAAGGTGGTAGTAGGCTGGGGACACGAGGAATCTGAGTTGTGATAGCCAACGCGCCCTGACAAACGGACAGGCGACCGTTTCCGCCATGACGTTTCTTCCATGGGAAATGGTTTTTTTATGTTTTTTTTTTTAATTATTTTATTTACCGTGGGTGGAATCACTGGAATGTCCTTGCACTTGCTAAGCCCCGAAATCACGACGTCCGACGACGACGGCGGCCACCAGTTTTGATATTTTCCGATGTTTGGTTCCCACATCAATAAAAACCATTTGGCGGCCAATAAAAACGATCTGTACATGTTAAACGATCACCAAACAACGTGCACGGCGATTTCCCGGTAGGTAGTGTTCGGTTTCGGGTCGGCCGCGCAAAATGCAAGCCATCAAGTGTGTCGTAGTCGGCGATGGGTAAGTCTTACAACGTAATAGCAATATAACGATACTTCTATTGTGTATATATATATTTGGATGTGTGTTTGTCTGTGTTGTGTGTGAAAAAATAGACTACCATCTTCTGCCAACTGGTACTGTCCCTGTCAGTACGCCCAACGACTGTCTCACGTACATCAGTCCCCGTTATCTCGATAGTTTTTGGTCCGTTTATTGAAAGTTCTGTGTTCAAGATTGATGTACTGTAGTTATTGAGAACCATCATCATATAAATCGTAGATTTTAATGCAAACCTATTAACAGTTGAGTCCATTCGTAAACGTGTAATCAATTATAGATCTTATCGTCAGTCGAAGATGACTCTCATTTGGCTTTTACCTAATTTCCTACCTATTTATCCTCTCTATCTCAAAATATACAATGTTTTGTCAGTTATTTTAAAGTTCTTTTTTTCTATCCGTCAAGATTCAATGTTTTGTATTAAACAACGCCTTGCACACCTGTTTGATTTTTATACAAATATACCTATGTTAATATTTTAATTTTTTTTAAAACTAAATTTATATATTCACATAGATGCGTTTCTAACTAGTTTCGGTGCTGTACATTATTATTTTGTTCTTTTTACAGAGCGGTTGGTAAAACATGTTTACTCATTAGTTATACCAGCAATGCATTTCCTGGAGAATACATACCCACTGTGTAAGTAACTTGAAACTTTTAATTAATCCTACAGGTGTTTTGTTATACATTTTGTGTGATTAATAAGGTGAATTAGTTATTTTTGATAAAATTATAATTATATTGGTTGTAACCAGTTGATTATAAACTTAAGTGTTTGGAATTTATGACCTGAATATATGGTATTAAAATTCAATCATTTTATGCTTATGTTTGTTCCATGGAGTACACATTTACATGGTTATAATAATAATATATGTATATTATAACCTGTCTTTATGATAATTTGTTAAAAATTAAAATTAACTATCTACTTACTTGATAATGACAGTTTAACTAATTAGAATACATGCTTAAACAACTTTTCTTACTGATATTATGTTTTTATTATTTAAAAGTTTAATACATATATAGACATATGGTATTAATATTTAAATTGATAAATTATATATAATCAAATCATAAAATTTGTATTTTCTGTTTATTCTTTTATTTTAGAAGAAATCTCTTCATGAAATGTATAAATACATTGAATTTCTAAAGTTTTCAACTAATACTTATTGACAATTTTTCAAAATATTTATTACACCTTCACTAAATTTAATTCTGTTATTCTGTTTTATCTTCAAACTTAAATACATTTTATTACAAACACATATTATAATTATTATTATTTTATTTTAGATTTGACAACTATTCGGCCAATGTTATGGTTGATGGAAAACCTATAAACTTAGGATTGTGGGATACTGCTGGTCAAGAAGATTATGATAGGCTTAGGCCTCTTTCATATCCACAAACAGTATGTTTATTTTTCAGTTATTTTATGATATTTTTTTTCAATTTAACAAATGATGAATGTTGTTTTTACATTTTACATATTTATAATCAAGAATTTTTTTTTTTTGACAGGATGTGTTTCTTATATGTTTTTCACTAGTAAATCCTGCATCATTTGAAAATGTGCGGGCGAAAGTAAGATAATAATCAAAATTACTCTTTGGTATATTATATTTAAATAAATGAATACATGTTTTTAGTGGTATCCTGAAGTTCGACACCATTGTCCAAGTACTCCAATTATTTTAGTTGGTACTAAACTTGATTTACGAGAAGATAAAGAAACAATTGATAAACTCAAAGAAAAAAAGTTAACTGCTATTACATATCCACAGGTACATATTCATATTAATAACATTGTACCTAATTATTTTATTAAATATTTATTTTTAGGGTTTATCAATGGCCAAAGAAATTGGAGCAGTGAAATACTTGGAATGTAGTGCTTTGACTCAAAAAGGTCTAAAAATTGTATTTGATGAAGCCATTAGAGCAGTTTTATGTCCTGTACTGCCAGTTAAGCCTAAACGTAAATGCACAATAATTTAACAATCATGACTATGTTGTCACTGGTGAGTTAATTTATTATCTTAAAATCTTAATTTTCTAATTGTGCATTTAACTTGTACTGTTAGGTTATAATGTTTTAATTTATCTCTTTAAAATATTATATATATAAATTAATTATTGTAACAAAAAAATACTGGTTATAATATCTTTTTAAAAAATGTTCACTTAATAATATTTCTGGTATATAAAATTGAGGCTTATTTTATATATTTATGAAATATATAGGGACTTTAAATCCAAATGGAGGATTGTCCAAGACTGATAACTGTCAGTTCACCGATCGATACACATTTTGTTGGTGTATAACAACTAACAAAAAACAAAAGTTCTTCCTGCAAAATAATAGAGCGCACATAATAATTAAATTATGTAATATAAAGTATGATAAGAAATTTATATATTAACTAGGGACCTATAATGCTGTTGAACAAACTTATGGCCTAATTTTATAGTCTAATCATGTAATCTATATAGCTTAATCATTTTTATAAAAAAATAATATATATATATTTAAATAATCCATAAGTTAATTAATTCTCTAATTGTAAATTAATACAAATCAATTTTCATTGTGAATTTTTTTTTTTTTAATTATTTTACAATTATTTTCTATTAAGTTGCTTGGTGCTACTTACTTTCTGTATCTTTTAATATCACTATAATTTTTTTTTACTCTCTAATGACATTGCCACAAATTATGTACTGTGTATGGTAATAATTTTTAACTAACATAAAAAATAAAATCTACAAAATACCATCATTCGTTTTGAATGCCTTATAGTTACATGATAAATTGGGTAATGTTGGCAATTTATTCTCAATTGTAAAAATATAAGCTAAGTGATGTAATATTGTTACAGTTCAATAGTAGCATGGTTATTTTAAGTTAGGCTGTAATCAAAAAATTATTTATTTATGTCTTAAGCTTTATGGATTTACAAGATAAGCACCGTGTGCTTATTATTATTCTCAATTATTTATCATGTATAACTGACATAAATGCATTTTCCAGTGGTATAGAGTATAAAATATTGTGTATATAGAAATTATATGAAATATGTACAAAAGCAACAAAACCTATAGTATCATTTTTGTAATATTTGTTATGTCTAAAAAAATCAGAATTTTAATGTTATTTTTTACTGAGTTTCTTTATAAAATGTTGTTGGACCTACTAGACGCATGATATTTATTTATATAGTCATGTGTTTTTTTTTTGTACGATATTCATTTTTTCTTTTTATTTTAACCTTGTAATTTCTAAATAAATGATATATCTTGTGTAAAAAAAGATAGTTACTTTTATTTTTCAACCCCATGTTTATGACTTAAAAGAATGTAGTCATTACTTTCATAAATAAATGATGTTTTATTGCATTTTAAATTTATATTTTTTATTACTAATTGAACATTTGTATTTCTTCTTTATTAAAGTCTATTATATTTAAGAATACATTACTATCCTTTATACCTTAAATAGCTTATTATGATCATAGATCTGATGCGAATTATTTCAAATTGTAACTGTTAATTAGCAAAATGTATAAAATAAATTAATTTGGGACCAGTTTAAAATGTTTGTTTATTAATTGAAATCGTGGAAAATTAATTTGTTCATTAATCATTTACTATGATTTATATTACATTTTGCATAATATGCTAATAAATGATAATAATGTATATTATATATAATATATACAAAATAGATTACTGCGTATTCATTTTAAGCTATTACAATTTTACAAGACTCTAAAACCTTATATCATTATAAGGATTCCATTTTTTTTTATATATACATATTATATATATTATTACTAATTATTATTTTATATTATTTTTAAATTAGTTATTTATTTTGTTACTTTAATTCAAATTATTTGTTCTGTGTACCACTACGATTAAAATTTTTAATTTCCATGTTATTAACTTATCAAATAAATATAAAAAGTACTGAAATCAAGATCAGTTTTGAAATGTTAATATATGTTTAAAATACTGAATTTACCTGTACCCAAATTATTAATATAAAAAAAAAAAAATTTTGGTTTACCCATAGTGACAAATTGTATGAATATTAGGCTTATATATTTTACAATTCAGCTTAAATGATGTAATACAATCATTTATTGCTCATACACTGTGTATAATTATTAATATTTCTTGTGTTTAAGTATCTTCATTCACAGAAGTTTATATTTTTTTACTTTGAATTAATATATAGGAATAGTATAAGGTACCAGAAAGTCTAAAAACAAATTGTCATTATATTACTATAATACTATATAAATTTAGATAATTATTAGTATAAAAAAGGGTATTCTTTTGAAAGATTTATTAATCTTTATTTTTAATGTCTTTTCATTCATAATACCTAGATAATAACGTAAATCAGTTTAGGTGATTATCATACTGTTATTTTTTTTTTAACAATATCTAATTGTAATAAACGGTAGAATACATGACATTTACTGTTACTAGTTCACAGTCCAATTATAGTTTACTTATAATTTAATTGTCTGCTGAATTGTGATATTCACTAGCAGATAATTTGCTGGAAATTAATATAATAATATAAAATGGATATTGCCAACAATTCAGCAGTAATAATTTATTAATAATAAAGCTTCAACTAAATTTGTACAATCGTACAAGTTTAATGTACCTGCATACAGTTGTAGTAATATAATATTGAATTGAATGTAAAGGCAGCAAACAAGGTGGCTGACAATTGACATAGGTAGTGAGAAATACACCACAGATGTCACACACAGAGACTGAATATTGGTCATTGGATATTCAAATCAATTTGTAGCATACCTCAGCCCAAGACGAGTTGTAGTTTCTTTACTCGTAATCATGCATTACAATCCTTTTACTTCCTAAAAAAATTACGATTTCCTAAAGGGTGTCCGTGTGTGCCTAAAAAAATAAAATATTGTGAACCAATAAAAATGTATTAAGAGGACGTCGTGCCCGCGTGCGTTGTCTCCGTCTTACACACGTACGACTTATCAAAGTTCATCATTTTCAACTATGTGTCTATGTGCTATTAGTTTTTATATTAAAGTGAATTGACCTATTTTTAAATTTAAAGTCAAGATTATTATCTATTAAATGTGGCCCTTGATGAACATTTGAAAACAAAATATGGCCCGCGTGGTTCAAAAGGTTGCCGACCCCTGATCTAGGGGTCTATGTAGCCTTTTATTGATATTATTTTAAAGTCATAACTTAATTAACAATAATAATATCAAAAACCTACGTGGGACCCTGAATAATAATATTACCTTAAAATTGTATAATAGGTCAGTTCACTCTAATATCAAAACTAACAGCACATTATTAAAACTTGTGAGTGAAAATTTGCTATATATCGTACGTGTGTAAGACTGAGACAACTATACACATGCGGGTACGGCGTCCTCTTAAGTGTAGATAAAAACATAGTTGGAACAATCAAATATTGAAATATGCAATACCAGTACAAAATCTTGAATAAAAATATTAAATCTTAAATAATAAATTAAATTAGAAGTGTTTTAAAAATAATAAAAGCTAATAGGTATATATACTATTTTGTAAAATATCACTGTAATCCAATCTCGACCGATTCATTATTATGTTCAGCGTGAGTTGCATTGTGCATAGCCTACATCCGTTTTTTCTTTTCATTATACAATCTCGTTCAAAAAAATCAAAACGACAATCTGTTACAATTAGAGTTGTGGTAGCATGCTACGTATTTATCCTCCGAACTTGTATCCATTGACGTTGGTGTTCGACTGGGGGAAATAATATTCATTTCCTGTTTAAGATATCTATTTACAGTGAACTAACTAATTTGAAGTTCGTCTATTATTGTACTAGGTCTAATAATATTGTTTTGATTATTAAGAACAACCGCGTGTACCTACGGAAAATAAAACATTAATGTGTAATAATGTTTTAAATACCTACCTATTTAAATGTTAATTCCAAAAATATAAAAAGTTTGGAATAACTATAAAAATAATTTCTTTGTTTATTGTTAAGTAGGTTACTTATGTTTAAAACAACATTTCTCATTTCGCCAGGACCTTATGGCTTCTTTGACTTGTTGGGTACCGCCACGCCGCGCCGGTCCACCACCTACCTGCAGTGACTATCACTGAAAAAAGTGACTTTTTCTGATTTATTAAATGAGCCAATTGCTACACAATTACTACTAAAGCATTTATTATTTGCATCTATCCCACAAATCAAATAGGTATACCACACAGTATAGGTACACCTGTAGATGTCACCTAGCGGCCAGCCATGGCGTATATAATAAAATACATGTTGATACATTATAAATTATCGATAACACAATATCAAATATTACTTGTGAAAGTAAAAAGATATTATATTATGGGCTATGGCTATAAAATATATTTACATCGGGGTCGCATGTGTTGTATGTGGTATGTCGTCCGTCTAACTAACGCATAGGCATAGCATTTAGGTACCTACCTACATAGGTCCAATTTTACGTTAAGAGGACGTCTTACCCGCATATGTGGTCTTCGTCTTTATAAGTGCGTAACATACAAAATTGTACGCTAAACAGAACACGTGTAGCTCCGTTAATTTAAAAATTAGAGTGAAATGACCTCTTATAAAATTTAAAGGTAAAATTATTATTTAGGCAATCTCCTGGGATTTTTATTATATTTTAACTTTAAAGCGAGTTATGAGTACCTATTTTAAAATCGTAAATTGTTTGTACATCTTAAAATAGCGGATGAGGCGTCATCTTAAGAAGAACCAATTTTCCTTTATTATTTTAGATTATGAGTGGAACGATGAATGTATTGATTTTACAATGATGTGTGTTTTTTTATTTTTTTTTTGTGTCTGTCATCACCTTTTAGGACAGTAAAAGTGCTTAGATTTTCTTCAACAGTACCTTTTCTGATAGGAAAGTGAATCTAGTTGGTACTTTGGGGGAGTCAAAAGTAACATTTTTCCCAATAGTTTTCAAAAGCGCCGTGAAAAACAAAAGAAAAATTAAAGAAAAAACAGGGAATTTTTACGCAAAATCTGTTTTCGAGAAATTTGATTTTGGTTTTTGATGTCACTTTAAAACGAATG
>NC_042494.1:113279776-113281514 GCF_005508785.2 Acyrthosiphon pisum | reverse complement strand
TAAAATGACATTTGAAAAAATATTAAAAATCTTAGTCACAGTTTTTTTTTATTAACATTTAAAGTTCAAAAATTGACAAAATATGTAAAAATCACGAAAATTAGCAAATTATTTTGAGTTAATAATTTGTAAAAATTTTTCTTTTTAGAACTAAGATTTTAAAATGTAATACAAGATTCCTTATAGGTTAATCTACCTTTATCAAAAAAAAAATGTCTATAAGAAACTCAAATTAAATTTTTATGAGCGTTTGAAATTCATATTTTTACAAAATTTGATATTCACTCGATTTCTTACGTAACGATTTTCTTATTTTATTGTAATTAAAAAACGAATGACTGTAGATACTTGAAAATTTCACTGAATGTTTATATTAGAATTTTCTATACACGATAAAAATTTGAAAATAACTTGACTCTTTTTGAGCTGCTTACGGACATTGTCATTTTTTAATTTTTTTTTTCTATAAATATCAATAACATTTTATTTGTTTGGTAAAAATGCGTGAAAATTTAATGCAAGGCTCCTGATATATTGTTACAATAGCAATTGTAAAATATTAAAAATACATAAGCACACATTTTTTTTATAAGCATTTGAAGTTGAAATTTTGACAACATTTATCAAATTTAATATTGAATAATTATTTTGTAGTTAAAAATTTATAAAATGTTCAACTTTTATATCTAAGGATTGAAAATTTAAAACAAGATTTCACGTAAATATTTAATTCTGTTGCCAAAAATTCTAAGAAATACATAAGCACACATTTTTTTTATAAGCATTTGAAGTTGAAATTTTGACAACATTTATCAAATTTAATATTGAATAATTATTTTGTAGTTAAAAATTTATAAAATGTTCAACTTTTATATCTAAGGATTGAAAATTTAAAACAAGATTTCACGTAAATATTTAATTCTGTTGCCAAAAATTCTAAGAAATACATAAGCACAGTTTATTTTTATAGTCATTTTAAGTTCAAATTTGGACGAAATTACATATTAAAAAACATGGAATAACTATTTTAGTTATTTTGTTGTGATTGTATAATATTACTTGTGGGTACTTGAAACTTCTAAAGTATACTATTATATATCTATGATAGTACCACGGTTTGTTGTTGATGTATAACGCGTTACCTAATGGATATTGTGATATGATTAATTTGGAATTTATTATTGATACCTATTATAGGTCAATTTTTTTTTAATACTATAGATAAGTATACCTATATAATAGGTATGTCTAATACCTTGACTGACAAACCGTCTCCGCTCAGAATAGTTTTTCTCATACAGTGATATTATATCATTGAATTCAAATTTAATACCATCCGTTATACAGTGACCCACTTGTAACCTACTGTACAGCAGAGCGACATCCACTTACCCACCTTTTTGATATTAGAGTGTATATATTATTAGACATATCACCAAATTTAAAGGTAGGAAAATAATTCTGGGCTCTATACCTATATAGGCTTTTTGTTATTTTAATTTTGTACCAATTGTTAGGAGCATTTAATTGTACAATGTACAGTTTGGTCGTACCCGCATTGCCGACTGAACAAATGTGTGGCGTGTACGTTTATTGTTATATATTATATTATATTATTGTGATTTGTAACGTCTACGGATTGACAAGTTTTTTGGTCGGTAGATAAAAAATAGAAACTGCCAAATGGTGATTTTCTTAAAGATTTATAAACATCCTCCTACCTATCTCATAGGCTGGG
>NC_042494.1:113273194-113278898 GCF_005508785.2 Acyrthosiphon pisum | reverse complement strand
GGTAAACTCACAGGAACACTTCGTGTATGTACCCAGCCATAAACCTTTATAATCAAGTCGGACCAATATCTCTGCTTTAGCATTTTATCAGCAATTATAAATTTTTGCATAATTGTTGCCGCCTTGAATTTGTAACAATACACTATTATGTAGGCCCCAACCTTCACCGACTCTGGACTCTGCAGTCGTCTAAAAATCTAAATTTGACGACGATATTCACTATTCGCACTCACACCACCCGAAAGTGAAACGACTTAGTACCCTCAAATATCATTTGAACGAAACATTTCCCATTATTTGTAAATACTTTTTGAATATACATATTATAATTTATTATATGAGCAGTGTACCTATATAGAATTAATAAGCACAACCTGTTCGTGTTATGGGATTATGTGAGGGGGACGTAAATTAAAAATTTCAAAAATTATCATTACCTGCCTATATAAATATAATAACTTTGTAATGCCGCAACTTGTCTTTAATTTTGTTTATAATAATTATTAAGCCCGCATATTATTATGCATCAGTGCTTTGTAGGTATATGTACTTTGCAAAGTAACGAAATTATAGTTTTGTTATTATTATTTACGCGAAATGAGAAAAAAATAATACTATTTTGTAATTAAAATTATCTACACCAATACGATTAAAATGTTTTTTTTTTTTAATCAAAATGCTCGTTGTTAATTATCTAACCCACAACAGTCGAAATGTTTAACCTAGAATACTATACGTAAATAACTGAAATGTGCGAATGAAAACAATTCGCATTAGCGTAAAATAGTTTATTAGCCATTTTTAGTAGTATTGTTAATATTATGTGTTTTAAAGGTGCAATGTGAATAATTTTAAGCACTGTTTATAAAAATGCCCAATTTTCATTTTCTACAGGGACATAGTTTCCGGAAATTTATCATATAATCGGTGCAGGTATAGGTAGGAGGTAATTACTAATGTATTATTCATACAATCGAATATGCACATAATATATATTGACCGCAATACATAATAGTACCTATATTAAGTTTTGCTTACTTCAAAAAGCATTGATGCAAAAATTTTGTTTTTCTGATTAAACAACATGCTTAGTACCTAAATCTATGATAGACGATTACGAATATATACATGTTAATTTTTTAGTTTATGTTCTTTGAATGAGAAGGTACCTATTATAGCTACTTCAAAATGTCTTATACTGAGTACTATCAAATTCCCATTGAAATACATACATATATATATTTTGTTCTTAAAATATGTAAGTACCTTATCATATACGAGGGTACTGAGTATTGACACTGAATTACAGGTACCTAAATACCTAGGTTCAAATACTTTTATTTTAATATCATTATTTTCTATCATTTTGCGGTATTTCATGTTTTGTGAGTAGATGACAGACAACTATTATTTTTTCAAAATTAGTGGCATGGCGTCACCTAACCTATTACTTAAAAAAATATGTTTACTAAATTCATTACGTAATTCATATTATTGTTATTAGGCTTATATAAGTATTAGTCCTAATTAACATAACCTCAAGTTTTATTTGTCAGTGGGTAAAATATTTATTACAGTATTACGTTCAAACTTCAAATAAATACCTGCGTACAAATATTTCTGTAGTTTTACACACTAATTTATTACATAATATTCGTTATCATTACGCATTAGTTATTAGTTATTAGTTATTACTGATTACTATTGGGGAGCGGCTTTGTTTGAAGTTTATAGGTAAAGTCCCAAACCGCCTAGAAGTGATATCAAATTATCTGCTTTGACCTGAACATAACTTTTTTTCAGTGCCTCTGGTTGACAGTAGATATTTGAAATAAAAAATACAATTACTTATTTAAAATTCCGGTGAAATGTAATTATGCAAAGTACCTAGGTATAGGTTAAGTTAGCCTATATTCTGTAAGTTTTTAAAACTGTAAGTATAAACAACAGTGCTTATATGCACGCCATATATACCACCTATCTGTTATAATTAGTACCTACTGCATTATTTGCTTCATAATGTATATTATTATATTATATTGCCAATTAGTATAAAATAACTTTAGGTACCTACCTTTACATAATAATATTATTTTTATCTAGTAGGTATATCAAGGGTTATGCGAAAATTATACAATATTAAACTAAAAATAAATTCATTCTGCTTAAAAACAATATTATAATCTTACGATAAACATTATTCATAAGCTATAGAAACTTTTGTTAAAAAAACTTTGAATTTATGTAAAAAACATCAATATAGTTTAAAAATAATTTAATTAACCACATAAATCCGTAGAATAAGTTAAAAAACTAACAAGAGTAAAAACTTTAACTTTTAAATTCAAGTTACACTTGAGCAACATTAGGTACTCCAAAATTTGATGCTGTGTAAAAAAAATAAATTTGTTTAAAAAGTAAGTATATAAGTAGGTACTATAAATACTTAGGATAGTTTGGGTGGATGCTCAAAATGACAAAATGCCGAAAACTCAATTCAAATTAACCTTAACAGTATGTCAACGTCGCGTTTGTATACATATACACGGAGATATAAAAGTTTATTTATATTTGTTGACTTTTAGTAATGTTCGCGACATCAGGATTAAATGCGATTTGATGTAAAAATATAATTATATATAGACATTTCCGTAGTCCTGTCACTTCCGTACTTATACAAAGACTAGATTAAACTGTAACAGTGAACATATCATTGATTAGCTAAGAAATATTTCTTGGATAGGTACCTGCAGCACATAATAATTAAGTACATTACGTTTATTAAGAATTTCAGGATGTAGTCTACTATAATAATCTCGGATGTCATGTAATCACAAAGCCGATTTTCGTTGGAATTTTAGGAGTTGAGTCTCCATTATATATTGATCCAAACAGATGTTAACGAGCAAACTCAAACAGAGGAACAGTCATTGGCAAAGGAATATTATAATATTATATTATATGACATGACCCACAGCTAAGTATATATATATCTAATTTAATATAGTAATAACTAATAATATGTATAAGGATTAAGCAGCAATCATTTGATTATAATTTAATATTTATAATACAATGTTGCATTTAAATCGACACAAGCGAAAGAAAAATTAGGTATGTTAGTAAATGTTTTTTGGTTTTCTCTTATATAAATAATTAATTTTATAGTGCCGAAATTATCAGCCTAGAGTCTAGACTAATCTCGAGACAATGTTTGTCAGGCTACTAAAAGCACGTTATTTTTAGATTCTGAACGAAGCAATGAAAGTACGTGATTCTTTTTTTGTGCCTTGTCATCGACTTTTAAAGCAGTAAAACTGTTTCAATTTTTAACTTAAAAGGTGGTTTCTGGTAGCAAATTGGATCTTGTTGATACTTTGTGGTGGGTCAAATTTCCAATTAAGTACTTAAAATAGGTAATTGGGAAAAACAAAAAAGAAATAGGGAAAAATCTTTATTTATGAGTAAAAATCTTGGAAGTTAAACAAGGTTCCCCCAGGTTTCAAGCTCAATTTTTTGAAAAAATGCATTTCTACGCAAAACCTGTTTTTGACAAAATTGATTTTGTTTTGTTGTAATTTTAAAACAAATTGCTGTAGAGACTTTAATTTTTCATGTTATCTATTTTATAGACATGATAACCTATATATTTTATCATAAATATTTGTAGTTTCAAACGAAAATTAATGATTTTAGTTATTTTGTTTTAATTCAATAAATATTATTCGTAAGAAATTTAAACTTTTCACCATAACGTATATTATTTGTATTAATACTATTAGGGTTCGGAACGGTAAAACGGGACCCTATTACTAAGGCTCCGCTGTCTGTCCATCTGTCACCAGGCTGTATCTCATGAACCATGAAAGTTAGAAAGTTTAAATTTTCACAGATTATGTATTTCTGTTGCCGCTATAACAACAAATACTAAAAATCCTAGGATATATAATATAAGCAGTGTTGCCAACATGTTTATAGATGATGGTACGGAACCCTTCGTGCGCGAGTCCGACTCGCACTTGGCCGGTTTTTTTATTATACATTAATTTTTTTTTATGATATCGTGGAACGGAGGAGGTACCGCTGGACGCATTAATTCTCCGAACAAGTCGCATTACTTCTCCCTATACATATATACCTAAAGCAAGTATTTTTTTAAATAGGTACATACTTTACATACTTATATGAACATATTCACACCGTTCTACGGTAGGTAGGTATGCCTGTATTGACTTATAACTTAATAAGTAATGTCACATTATTCATATTATACCTAATGTAATATTATTAAAATCTTTATATAATATATCTAGGTATGTGCAATGGTGTATTGGTACGGGTACGCGGGTATACGCCGTATACCCATCAGAAGATTTTCGATTTTCGGCGTATACCCAAGGTAAAATCTTATTTTACGGGTATATGCTTCCAAAATAACCAGAAAACCAAATAAGATTTAAAATTTATCTAATAATTCATATAGGAAAAAAACGTTATTCGTTATTATGTATTAATGAATTACTTATCAATTGAGGTAGGTATCGAATATAAGTTATATAACAATATGCGTCGTGTTTAATGTATTTTAAGACTTTAAGTTCAATTTAGTAAACCCAATATTGAATACAAAAAGTCTATGTGGAAAATTCTATAGATTGTACCTATATAATAATAATGTTATTATTATTTTAATTTTTTTGACATTCGAGTTGATTTTGTTTTATTTTCTATTGTTACATTATAAAAAAATTAATAAAATAATGTTAAAAACTATGTACTATATAATTGAACTGCAATAACGTTACATAATATATACGATGATATAATTTGATCGTTTAGGTTACGTACATATTTTATTGGTGCGTATACCCATAAATATATTTACCAATACACCACTGGGTATGTGGTTTATTTTTGCCACAAATTTGTTTATCCCGATTATTTTGAATTGTAGGTAATGTGAATTCCGACACATTAATATGCCAACTAAATGCTATTCGCTACCAGAAGCTACCCTCAAAGTTAAAAATCTATGTCTTTTTACTGCTCCAGAAAGTGACAACATATGTATGCAAAAGGAAAAATAAACACACATCCATTAGTGCCCCCGCGTATTACAATCGTTGAACTAAGGTTAAACCACCGAATTCGGCTGGTAAAATCAGTGGGTTAGGCTTAACCGAGGTTTAAACTATGATTCTAAAACAGGCCCAATACATTCATAACTATAACTACCCTCGGTATACTGAATGTAAAATTTGCTTTGCAATAACAGTTATAAGGAGCATCCAACGCGTTATGCGGGTACCACGTCCATTTAAAATATATTAAATATTATTAATATTATTATTTTTTTATGTAAGGATATTTTTCTCGACAAACTTGTAGGGATAGGATCAACTCGTTGAAATACCTAGGTGGCTAGATTAATAAAAGTGTAACAAACCTATCTTAGGTCAAAAATAAAATCAGATTGATTGCCCTCTGATGAGCTTTTAAATGTCTGTCACGCTTTTACAGGATTTGTATCTAGTCATCTATTTATACATTTTAGTAATCTTATGTTCCGCCGATGCACAAAATAAATGTACCTATACGGTTTGATGAGACTATTTTCTATACATTATAATTATAATTTATATTATACTGCCTTTATTATAGTCTCGTAATTGAATTTATCCATCATTCTAACCTATATATTTTT
>NC_042494.1:113266574-113273094 GCF_005508785.2 Acyrthosiphon pisum | reverse complement strand
ATTCTGTTTTTCTTTTTTGAAAGTGCTATGCATATATTTACTGTTGATCCTTCATACCTAGTTAGTTTCATCACAGCTATATTATAATGTAATTAAATTACATGCACCTATTATTAACTTATTTTACATTTTTATGAAATGTTTATGTTTATGACCTTTTCACTTTAATAATAACGTAATATTTATTAAACTTAACACAATTATATTGTATGTAGGTACGTGAATAAATAACGTTAATTGTATATAATTGATAATATGATGTACATACCTATACTCGATGTATTCACTACATATATTAATATTAATGACGTCAAAAGTAAATACGCAGCGACAGCACGTAGTACATACTATATATAGTATTTATATACGGTACCTATATAGTATGTATATACGATATATATCTACGCACCACTGCGCCAGTTTAAAGTTTTAAAAAAAAAGGTGGGAAACCAATTTATCAAAATACCGTTATTTTGTTATCATTTTTCATCGGTTTATTAGATTATTATATTTAACCTAATTACTTACACAATATATAAAGGTACGTACACATAATACTGATACAGTGATACTATTATTATTATTATTTCAATCACAATATACACAGCATAGTGAAAAACAAAATAATATATTAATGTTTTATTCAAATTTTTTTAAGTGATTATTTTAAAAAGTGATATTTTATAATATATACCTACTTAAAATAATCATAAACTAAAATATATTAATATGTTGCATTCAAATTAATATAAATGCAATGTTTTTGTAAAAAAGTGGTCAGACAGATTATAAAACATACAATATTATTACGCGGATATCCGTTTGAGATAACACCTATATGGCTATAAATACGAAATATATACCCACTTATAGTAGATTTCTCGAATTACTTAAAAACTCTAATATCAGTTTTTAATCTTATAAGTAAAAAAATTGCAATATTTACAATTCAAAATAATTAATGTACTTGGTGCATAATATACAATAATCGATATACATCAAATAAATACAATTGTATTGAATGCGTGCAGGTTATATTGAGTTCTATAAACTATTTTTTGACCAGACCACAAGCGGCTGAACAAATTTTATTTTATTTATTCAATTTTTTTTCAGGTACTACAATATTGTTTCTGTGTTAATTATAATATTATGATAATTACTATAATTATGTATTTGGTGACGTAGTCAACAAATATTTGCTTTAATTTTAATAGGGTTACATCATTTAGCGGTGACGGCTTGTGGGCATCCTGCAGCAGTGATGACGATTACTGATTAGTGTTTATAGTTTAGACGTCGTGCGACCTTTCGACCGACCGTGTGATATGGTTCGACGGCCATCATCGGAGTTGACAACGCGCCATGAACGTCAAAACGTCAGACAATATCAAACACTATAATAATATTATTATAATTCAGTGGGATACTATTTTATATGTATACCTATATATAACCATAATGTTATTTATAATCCGTGCCCTGTCGTACCTATTATAATATAAATATATACAATATGCAACCATAATATAGCAATCGCCGAACTCGTTAAAGATGTGTACTTAATAATATTATGCAAAAATATTATAGGTTAGAATGATGGATAAATTCAATTACGAGACTATAATAAAGGCAGTATAATATAAATTATAATTATAATGTATAGAAAATAGTCTCATCAAACCGTATAGGTACATTTATTTTGTGCATCGGCGGAACATAAGATTATTAAAATGTATAAATAGATGACTAGATACAAATCCTGTAAAAGCGTGACAGACATTTAAAAGCTCATCAGAGGGCAATCAATCTGATTTTATTTTTGACCTAAGATAGGTTTGTTACATTTTTATTAATCTAGCCACCTAGGTATTTCAACGAGTTGATCCTATCCCTACAAGTTTGTCGAGAAAAATATCCTTACATAAAAAAATAATAATATTAATAATATTTAATATATTTTAAATGGACGTGGTACCCGCATAACGCGTTGGATGCTCCTTATAACTGTTATTGCAAAGCAAATTTTACATTCAGTATACCGAGGGTAGTTATAGTTATGAATGTATTGGGCCTGTTTTAAGAATCATAGTTTAAACCTCGGTTAAGCCTAACCCACTGATTTTACCAGCCGAATTCGGTGGTTTAACCTTAGTTCAACGATTGTAATACGCGGGGGCACTAATGGATGTGTGTTTATTTTTCCTTTTGCATACATATGTTGTCACTTTCTGGAGCAGTAAAAAGACATAGATTTTTAACTTTGAGGGTAGCTTCTGGTAGCGAATAGCATTTAGTTGGCATATTAATGTGTCGGAATTCACATTACCTACAATTCAAAATAATCGGGATAAACAAATTTGTGGCAAAAATAAACCACATACCTAGATATATTATATAAAGATTTTAATAATATTACATTAGGTATAATATGAATAATGTGACATTACTTATTAAGTTATAAGTCAATACAGGCATACCTACCTACCGTAGAACGGTGTGAATATGTTCATATAAGTATGTAAAGTATGTACCTATTTAAAAAAAATACTTGCTTTAGGTATATATGTATAGGGAGAAGTAATGCGACTTGTTCGGAGAATTAATGCGTCCAGCGGTACCTCCTCCGTTCCACGATATCATAAAAAAAAATTAATGTATAATAAAAAAACCGGCCAAGTGCGAGTCGGACTCGCGCACGAAGGGTTCCGTACCATCATCTATAAACATGTTGGCAACACTGCTTATATTATATATCCTAGGATTTTTAGTATTTGTTGTTATAGCGGCAACAGAAATACATAATCTGTGAAAATTTAAACTTTCTAACTTTCATGGTTCATGAGATACAGCCTGGTGACAGATGGACAGACAGCGGAGCCTTAGTAATAGGGTCCCGTTTTACCGTTCCGAACCCTAATAGTATTAATACAAATAATATACGTTATGGTGAAAAGTTTAAATTTCTTACGAATAATATTTATTGAATTAAAACAAAATAACTAAAATCATTAATTTTCGTTTGAAACTACAAATATTTATGATAAAATATATAGGTTATCATGTCTATAAAATAGATAACATGAAAAATTAAAGTCTCTTTTGTTAGCAATTTGTTTTAAAATTACAAAAAAACAAAATCAATTTTGTCAAAAACAGGTTTTGCGTAGAAATGCATTTTTTCAAAAAATTGAGCTTGAAACCTGGGGAACCTTGTTTAACTTCGCAAGATTTTTACTCATAAATAAAGATTTTTCCCTATTTCTTTTTTGTTTTTCCCAATTACCTATTTTAAGTACTTAATTGGAAATTTGACCCACCACAAAGTATCAACAAGATCCAATTTGCTACCAGAAACCACCTTTTAAGTTAAAAATTGAAACAGTTTTACTGCTTTAAAAGTCGATGACAAGGCACAAAAAAAGAATCACGTACTTTCATTGCTTCGTTCAGAATCTAAAAATAACGTGCTTTTAGTAGCCTGACAAACATTGTCTCGAGATTAGTCTAGACTCTAGGCTGATAATTTCGGCACTATAAAATTAATTATTTATATAAGAGAAAACCAAAAAACATTTACTAACATACCTAATTTTTCTTTCGCTTGTGTCGATTTAAATGCAACATTGTATTATAAATATTAAATTATAATCAAATGATTGCTGCTTAATCCTTATACATATTATTAGTTATTACTATATTAAATTAGATATATATATACTTAGCTGTGGGTCATGTCATATAATATAATATTATAATATTCCTTTGCCAATGACTGTTCCTCTGTTTGAGTTTGCTCGTTAACATCTGTTTGGATCAATATATAATGGAGACTCAACTCCTTAAATTCCAACGAAAATCGGCTTTGTGATTACATGACATCCGAGATTATTATAGTAGACTACATCCTGAAATTCTTAATAAACGTAATGTACTTAATTATTATGTGCTGCAGGTACCTATCCAAGAAATATTTCTTAGCTAATCAATGATATGTTCACTGTTACAGTTTAATCTAGTCTTTGTATAAGTACGGAAGTGACAGGACTACGGAAATGTCTATATATAATTATATTTTTACATCAAATCGCATTTAATCCTGATGTCGCGAACATTACTAAAAGTCAACAAATATAAATAAACTTTTATATCTCCGTGTATATGTATACAAACGCGACGTTGACATACTGTTAAGGTTAATTTGAATTGAGTTTTCGGCATTTTGTCATTTTGAGCATCCACCCAAACTATCCTAAGTATTTATAGTACCTACTTATATACTTACTTTTTAAACAAATTATTTTTTTTTACACAGCATCAAATTTTGGAGTACCTAATGTTGCTCAAGTGTAACTTGAATTTAAAAGTTAAAGTTTTTACTCTTGTTAGTTTTTTTTAACTTATTCTACGGATTTATGTGGTTAATTAAATTATTTTTTAAACTATATTGATGTTTTTTTACATAAATTCAAAGTTTTTTTAACAAAAGTTTCTATAGCTTATGAATAATGTTTATCGTAAGATTATAATATTGTTTTTAAGCAGAATGAATTTATTTTTAGTTTAATATTGTATAATTTTCGCATAACCCTTGATATACCTACTAGATAAAAATAATATTATTATGTATAGGTAGGTACCTAAAGTTATTTTATACTAATTGGCAATATAATATAATAATATACATTATGAAGCAAATAATGCAGTAGGGACTAATTATAACAGATAGGTGGTATATATGGCGTGCATATAAGCACTGTTGTTTATACTTACAGTTTTAAAAACTTACAGAATATAGGCTAACTTAACCTATACCTATAGGTACTTTGCATAATTACATTTCACTGGAATTTTAAATAAGTAATTGTATTTTTTATTTCAAATATCTACTGTCAACCAGAGGCACTGAAAAAAAGTTATGTTCAGGTCAAAGCAGATAATTTGATATCACTTCTAGGCGGTTTGGGACTTTACCTATAAACTTCAAACAAAGCCGCTCCCCAATAGTAATCAGTAATAACTAATAACTAATAACTAATGCGTAATGATAACGAATATTATGTAATAAATTAGTGTGTAAAACTACAGAAATATTTGTACGCAGGTATTTATTTGAAGTTTGAACGTAATACTGTAATAAATATTTTACCCACTGACAAATAAAACTTGAGGTTATGTTAATTAGGACTAATACTTATATAAGCCTAATAACAATAATATGAATTACGTAATGAATTTAGTAAACATATTTTTTTAAGTAATAGGTTAGGTGACGCCATGCCACTAATTTTGAAAAAATAATAGTTGTCTGTCATCTACTCACAAAACATGAAATACCGCAAAATGATAGAAAATAATGATATTAAAATAAAAGTATTTGAACCTAGGTATTTAGGTACCTGTAATTCAGTGTCAATACTCAGTACCCTCGTATATGATAAGGTACTTACATATTTTAAGAACAAAATATATATATATATGTATTCCAATGGGAATTTGATAGTACTCAGTATAAGACATTTTGAAGTAGCTATAATAGGTACCTTCTCATTCAAAGAACATAAACTAAAAAATTAACATGTATATATTCGTAATCGTCAATCATAGATTTAGGTACTAAGCATGTTGTTTAACCAGAAAAACAAAATTTTTGCATCAATGCTTTTTGAAGTAAGCAAAACTTAATATAGGTACTATTATGTATTGCGGTCAATATATATTATGTGCATATTCGATTGTATGAATAATACATTAGTAATTACCTCCTACCTATACCTGCACCGATTATATGATAAATTTCCGGAAACTATGTCCCTGTAGAAAATGAAAATTGGGCATTTTTATAAACAGTGCTTAAAATTATTCACATTGCACCTTTAAAACACATAATATTAACAATACTACTAAAAATGGCTAATAAACTATTTTACGCTAATGCGAATTGTTTTCATTCGCACATTTCAGTTATTTACGTATAGTATTCTAGGTTAAACATTTCGACTGTTGTGGGTTAGATAATTAACAACGAGCATTTTGATTAAAAAAAAAAAACATTTTAATCGTATTGGTACCACACACGTGTAGATAATTATAATTACAAAATAGTATTATTTTTTTCTCATTTCGCGTAAATAATAATAACAAAACTATAATTTCGTTACTTTGCAAAGTACATATTATACCTACAAAGCACTGATGCATAATAATATGCGGGCTTAATAATTATTATAAACAAAATTAAAGACAAGTTGCGGCATTACAAAGTTATTATATTTATATAGGCAGGTAATGATAATTTTTGAAATTTTTAATTGAGTAGGTATACTTATATGAAAATTTGCTGCGCACAACGATTTACGTCCCCCTCACATAATCCCATAACACGAACAGGTTGTGCTTATTAATTCTAAATAGGTACACTGCTCATATAATAAATTATAATATGTATATTCAAAAAGTATTTACAAATAATGGAAATGTTTCGTTCAAATGATATTGAGGGTACTAAGTCGTTTCACTT
>NC_042494.1:113262737-113266524 GCF_005508785.2 Acyrthosiphon pisum | reverse complement strand
AAATTTGATATTTACCATCAAGTATTTCGTGGGTATTATAATAGTTATAATACAAAAATAAAAAAAACACTCGATGTTCTCCGCTAGTACTATAATATTATACCGTGTTTGAAAAAAATATTCTTAATATAATTATAATTAAATTCACAAACACTACCTACGAACAACCATAATATTATTTAGTCATAACAGTTCAATACACTAAAATGGCTTGTAAATAATATTATTATTACTATTAATTAGTGTTTTTTGTAATGCTGTACAATGCTTGAACCTCATAAATTAGTTAGTAGCACAACTACGACAGGAAATACATTCAACAAACTCGTTGGACTTTGTTGGACTTGAGTTTTGCCGTTAGAGCTTTAGACATTTTTGTGCTACCAACTATACTCCAACAGCACAACTTTATGTTAGCGAAATTTCATCCTGATAAAAATTTTCATCTTGATTTGTTGGACACTGTTAGACCACTCTTGAAATTTGTTGGACATTATTTGGACAAGTATATATTTAACCTGCCCTTTATTATAAAATTAATTTTTTATTCTATTTATATTTTCTAAGACTATTCAAAACATAATTTATTATTCAGTGTAGAAATATATAATTTAACTTGGCTTTTTTATACAACTTTTTTAATACATGTGCATTTGACGCCATTGCAGTTGCAATAGCGGTGGCGTATAATGACAACAATGCATATAAGCAGTATATCAATGATTGTGAAAACCTTTTCTTACAATTTTCAAAAGACCTGGCAATTCAAGGACCAAACAAAATTATTTATAGAAGAAGAGTAGACTTGTTATTAATGCATTTTAATAAATCAGAGATCTACCCAAAAGTACAAACTATTAATTCTGAATGTAATGTAACAAAAATAATTCAAAGTTATTTGAAAGATGAACCAAGTGCCACAGAATGTATTTCTTGTAATAAATGTGGATATATCACAAGACCATCGCCAACTATAATTTTACCGTCCAACAGTGATATTATACAACTGCAAACATTATTAAATGTATACACAGAGAACCGAAATTCAAAGTGTTGAAAATGCGGAGATATTAAAATCTCATCAAGAGTATTGGGTAAACATATATTTATCGAGACTGATTTTTTTACTACACCGATACAACTTCAGCATATTCCAAAAAAATTAAATGCAAAGTAACTAAAATATACTTTTCTTTTATTAATATATATTTTTTTTTATAAACTATAATTTTATAATTTCAGGTTCTTTCTGGCAGGCATTGTTAATTATGTACCAGGTCATTATGTAACATATGTATACAGATCACGAAACCATATTTGGGAGCTTCATAACGATCTTGCTCAAAAAATAAGTGTTTTAAAAAACGAAAATGTTACATTCAACCCTCACTTACTTATGTACATACAAATTTAATATTAATATTATTTCAATAATATGAAAAAAAAATGGAGAATTAAAGAGAAAAAAGTTATTCAGAATAAAAACTTGTTTAAAAAGAATATGATTTTTATATTTTTATTCTATACCTATCTTAAATAAAAATAACTGTTACTTTTTGTGGGTAAATCAATAATCAGCAAAAAGTGCCACAACACAAATTAAATATTTTTTCCAGGATTGACTGCCTTAACACATTAAAATTGGCCAACCGTCTGTAAATCGTAAATATAAGGTAAGATAAATTCGGTATCTATTTCAAAGTTAAACGAATATATTATATGTATCCAAGAAATTCTTCACAAGGAAAAATAATAAAATTCAAATCTTTAAACAGGTACTCCGAAATGGAATAAATTTAAGATTTTGACTTAGTAGTTAGTATATAAAAAAAAATTGCTGAACACTTATAATTAGGTCCACCCATGACCTAATGGCTGGAGAAACGTGTCCCCACCCCAACGCATAGAAAATTGTTTCTGGAGGCCGGAATTTTTTCGTAGGAATTCTCAAACTAGTCATAGGAATTCATAGGAATGACGCAGGTACTAATCATCCGAATAAAAAAAATTGTGAAATTTTAGATGGGTGGGGCTGGCTGCTGTACGCCTGTACAGTAGATTTACAAGTGGGTCGGTGTATAATGGATGGTATTAAATTTGAATTCAATGATATAATATCATTGTATGAGAAAACGATTCTGAGCGGAGACGGTATGTTAGTCTAGGTATAAGACATATTAGGTATATACTTATCTATGGTATTAAAAAAAAAATTGACCTATAATAGGTACCTATAATAAATTCCAAATTAATCATATCACAATATCCATTAGGTAACGCATTATACATCAACAACAAACCGTGATACTATCATAGATATATAATAGTATACTTTAGAAGTTTCAAGTACCCACGAATAATATTATACAATCATAATTCATAACAAAATAATTAAAATAGTTATTCTAGGTTTTTTAATATGTAATTTCGTCCAAATTTGAACTTAAAAATAACTATAAAAATAAACTTTGCTTATGTATTTTTTAGATATTTTGGTAACAGAATTAACTATTCACATGGAATCTTGTTTTAAATTTCCAATCTTTAGATACAAAAGTTGAACATTTTATAAATTTTCAACTACAAAATAATTATTCAATTTTAAATTTGATTAATTTTGTCAAAATTCAATCTTTAAATGCTTGTAAAAAAAAATTGAGCCTATGTATTTTTAATATTTTGTATTAAATTTTCACGCTTTTTTACCCAACAAACGTTTTGTCTGTAAACAGCTCAAAAATATTCAAAATATTTTCAAAATATTATGGTGGATAGAAAATGAAAATATTAACATTTAGTTAAATTTAAAATATCTACAGTCATTCTTTTTTTAATTACAATAAAATAAGAAAATCGTCACACGATAAATCAAGCGAATATCAAATGTTGTAAAAATAAAAATTTTAAACGTAATATATACCACCGTCCACCAGCAATCAATAGTAATACATTTCCGTATTGGCGTATTCATATACATCATAGAACAAATATATTGAATAGAATATAGATAAATATTAAATAGGTATTCAATGTATAACAGTGGCGAACCCAGGGGGGTGGACCCCCCCCCACCCCTTGGCTTATGTCATAGTTTTATTTTTATTTTTTAAAGTTTCCGTAAAATGTTCATCGAAATGTATTGATTAGTTTTATTATTACTTATTAGTTATTAGATTAGATTTGGACATTAGGTATTTTGTTGATAACACGTCGAATCAGATAATAATTAGGTATATGACATACATTGTAAATATAAATTTAAAAAAGGTGGGCAAGTGGATGTCGCTATGCTGTACAGTAGGTTATAAGTGGGCCACTGTATAATGGATGGTATTAAATTTGAACTTAATGATTTAATATCATTGTATAAGAAAAACGATTCTGAGCGGAGACGGTATGTCGGTCTAGGTATAAGACATATTATATACTTATATCTATGGTATTAAAAAAAAATTGACCTATAATATACACAGGAATATATCACAATATCCATTAGGTAGGTACTTATAACGCGTTATACATCAACAACAAACCGTGATACTATCATAGGTATATAATAGTATACTTTAGAAGTTTCAAGTACCCACGAGTAATATTATACAATCACAACAAAATAACTAAAATAGTTATTCTAGGTTTTTTAACATGTAATTTCGTCCAAATTCGAACTTAAAATGACTATAAAAATAAACTGTGCTTATGTGTTTTTTAGATTTTTTGGTTCACAATTAACTACTTACCTACGTGGAATCTTGTTTTAAATTTTCAATTCTTAGGTATAAAAGTA
>NC_042494.1:113260414-113262611 GCF_005508785.2 Acyrthosiphon pisum | reverse complement strand
GCCACTGATGTATAACTTGCCACTTTGCGGTCTTTGGACTATAGATAATATAGGAGGTATCTAGGTACTGGTTAGTGGTTACTGGTTCCTATTATTGTTTCATACTTTCATACAAATATACAACAGACACAACTAAAAGAGAAAAGCGTATATCTCAACTTATAATTTAAAATGTATTTAGATAAATATTAAAATATAGCAGCCAGTAGGTGGAGGTATATTATACATCTTTTATTACAGTAGAATGTTGTTAAGTATTTATTTTTCAGAATTTAAAATAAAAATGGGTAGTTGCCAATTGGCTACTATAATAATTGTAAATTTCACGATGTATTAAAATAACTTGTGACTTAATATTATGTAACCTGCATTTACCTGCAGTCTTTTAAATCGTAATTACAGGGAATTGATCCCCGACTTAATATTATACTTACTATTATAAAACTATAATATATTTGTATACAATAATAGTAATTCTTATTACTAAAATTATACCTGCATACCATTTTTACTATTTTAGACAGCATAGGTTATAAAATTGTTTTCTGTCGTCAAAATAATTTCATAATTATGTGTAGGAAAGATCCCTAAACTAACCATGTAAAAAAACCACAGACGAAAAAAGAGTATATAGGTCCAGAAGTCCTGTACCTCTACTCATGTCCTGTTGAGTATACCTAGCTGGCTAGTTGACGGAAGAATATTTGGTGAAAATATGTCACCTATTTTGGTTAGTGTATAGACTAAGCAGTGGTGCAAATAGGAAAAATGTTTAAGGGGGACTCAAGCAGTCAAGCCTCAACGCATTTTTTTTTAAATTATAATTTATAGGTACATACTTATAAGAATGGTATACTATTATTTTTTGAGGGGGCTTTGAGTGATCTTGGGAGGCTAACCCCCCCTCCTATTTGCGCCACTGAGACTAAGGCATAAATATAGGGCCTAAAAATGCATAGCAATTGAAACCAAAATAGGTATTATATAAATCTGGGCAAGTTAACCAATGTTTGCATATAGTTATAATAAAGTTAATTTAAAAATAATAAGGGCTTGCACCCGAGTTAACCAGAACCCCTTCAAACCCGTAAAAAATCAAACACCCGAAACCCATATAACCCGAATGATTTTGTTTTCAAAACACCGGAATTAACCAAAACCCGAATAAAACATTCTGGTTAACCCGAGATCCGAATAATTTTGTTTTTTACAATCTTCATGTGATATATTATTTTGTATGTAATTCTTGTGGTGAGTTCGATTCTATAGTTAGTTGTTTAATAATAATAATTAATTAACAGGAACAATTTTACAATCAATCATAGGTAAATTCAATAATTATTTTCTTGAAAATAAAATCCAATAAAATCATTATTTGATTCTGATTAACCAAGTAGCCTAAATACTAAATTATTTCTTATACCTAATATATATAGCTATATATAATTTATTAGGTACTTTATTAATTATTAGTATATAAAATAAATCGAAATATAGCAAATAGCAATATATAGACATGGTCTCAACAAAACTATGGCTATATTTATAAGTTTTATAGAAATCGCAAAATCATAATTTATATTTTATTTTATTTCTCTACGACTCAACTACGATTTAAGATAGTATGGTTGCACATCCATTAGTGATAAACCTACCTAAAGATTAAATCTTTAAATCAATAGAAATTTTCAAATTTTAAATAGCGTTCCAAACGGATAAAATATTCAACCATAGTACTACTGGCGTACTACAAAGGCCAAGAAGGTGGTAAAAAAAAACAAACTATATATAAAATCAGATTACTAGGCGCACTAATAGTAGATCGAAACAGTTGATTTCAGGATTAAAGGAGCACACAACACAAACAATAAGTTTTTTTTATTTGAAAGAATGTTCAATTCTAAGGATAATGGTTTTACGTTTCTACTCACATTATTCAATAAGTTATGACTTTATGAGCAATTGAGAAAAGACGTGTGACGTCATTGGGCCCTACTCATTGTAATTCCCTATCTTATACGTGTAAAAGTTCCTCGCTTCTCACAACGATTTACCCTCCTAAACATTTTATTTTTGAAATTTAATTTACGTATAAATGTGTGGTTTTATGTGTTTAAGACGACGCAAGAATCAGAAATTCTATATGACGTTTAGTTTTTTTTTTAAATATTAAAAATCTTAAAAGAGGATATTTGGG
>NC_042494.1:113249630-113260114 GCF_005508785.2 Acyrthosiphon pisum | reverse complement strand
GAATGCTGAGGTAATCCAATATACATATACTGTATACGCATGTAGGTACGCACAACCATAAGCACTCCTTGAACAGCAGTGGAAGAGAGTCGTGATGTTGACTGGCGTGGACCTTGTGCATGAGTCTTCTTCTGAAAAATACTGGCTGGCGAGTCTATTCTGTAGAGTCCTTATATAATGTGGCTTCGGTGTAATCCCTTCTTCTGATATGCATTGGTTAATACGTGATGTTTTTTTCTTATTTTATGCGGTGCGACAAAGGTGTCACTGGTAATTTATTGTTTTGTTTTGACCGAACATCTCGATTGGAAAATTATCGAAGGGGTCTCATAGAATATAATATATATGTGTATATTATATACGTAAAAATGCATTTATGGTTTTATATATACGGTGTCATCTGGTGCCGCTGATAATTGATTGTGTTGTTTTTCTTAAATGTCTGAACGGAGAGGTGTTGAATATTGTTTATGTGTTGCACGTGTCGCGTGTGTATGTAAGGAGTGCGTATATATATATTTATGCGTAAATCGTATGTATATATGTATTGAATAGCCCAACATTCCATATGGACCGTCGCTACTAGTTGTCTTGTATTTTATTTTAAGTTTAAATATTATATTATATTACATTGTAGTTTCTTAGAAAAATGTAACTTCTGTAAACCAAGTTTGGTCTAAAACAAATGTTGCGCATTCGTGTTGGGAATTTATAATTTTTTGTTTAAATTTGTTTTTGGGTTATTTTTGGGGGGCTCAGCCTTCAAAAGTTGTGTTTTTTCTAGACTTCCGAATACTCGTATTAAACAATATATTAACCCGAATAATAACTATTGTTAAAACCCGAACATTTCATTTGTTTAAATTTTTTATTTCGCTGTTTGAACAGCCGAAACCCTAACCCGAATAAAAAATTCGAGCGTTAACCCTGTTTAAAATATAAATTATTTTAAGAATAGGTAAGTCACATATTTTAGGGGAAATTTCAATAGCTGGTAGGTGTCCATTAACGATTAACTATACACTGTCCACACTCCTAAAAATGTTTTTTACTCTACCAATGGAAAATAACTTGTTTTTATCTTAGTATATTGCGTGAACTATAATATTAAATATATATAAATCTATACAAAACTAACTATATAAAATGTTGCCTCTTTTCTCCCCCCCCTTCCTGAATCCACCACTAAGTTATTCACAAAGGTATTCTACATTTTACCTACTACCATTGATCACAAATTTCGCACATTTTGTACGAGGCCCCTCTTATTGATTTGCTAACTTTCTTTGAACTCTTAAATCCGCCACTGATAGTATATATTATATTTTACCAACCCTGCAGCACCAATTACCCAATAAAGGCGCATTAACAGTCATATTATATTGACTGCTATAGGTATTGGATCAATCGTCAGATATTGCACATCTAGTAGGTTCTCAGCATGCTATATGAACTTATGCTACTATAGTATTAACGTATATTGTATTATTGCAACGAGTATTATTATGATTTATGAGAAAGCAAATTTATTTGGCATACATTCATCTATGAACTACCATTGAGTTATTACCTATTGTTATTTATGTTACTAATAGGTACCGACGGTACCGTATGGACAAGCCCGGACAAGGTACCGTACTTATGAAACAGACGTACGAGTTGTGGTCACATTTTATTTATCACTTCATATCAGCCTATCAGCGTTACCCAGAAGACACCACGAGGAGATTGGCTGGGTCGTCTCCCGAAAAATTTGTTTTTTTTTTATTTTTTATTATTATTTATAAAAAAAGGCAAAATTTATATTAATTTATGATAAAATGATTTTTTTTTAGATTATTGGTTGGGCAAAAACTTAAAACTTAATGATTTAACGAAATCAAAGTGCTCTATTTCTTTTTGTGCTAGCTTTGTCGTCTGTTGTCTTATAAATGCTTCTTTTTCACAAATTGTCTTCGTTTTTATTCCATTGCTTCTACATTTGGTATACGTTTCTGAATGAATTTCTACTAACACATCAATAAAATTATAGATGTTAAGATAACTAGAGTAAAACGATGAATTTAGGTGTGAATGAAAACTTTCACAGTTGTTAGTGGTACGCGGTTATAACTAGTAGAAAACTGTGCCCAAATATTTGGGGGAAACATGGCATCCGGGGATATATAGTTTTCGAAAACATAGTCGGTAAATTGTACAGTCCGATCATCTTTAGCTGGCAATATTGCTAAAAAGTCATCCGTGAAACAATCAATGACGTTGTCAGAATCCAAAAATGACAAACCAAAAAAAAATTTTAAATAGTAACTTTCATCTGTATTTGTGTTATACATTTTCGTGAGTCCTAAACTTTGAATTTTCCTCCTCCAACTTTGCCCTAAGTGAAATCGACATCCTCTTATTTTTGCATTAGGGAAGACTTCCGCTACAATACTGTGGGTAGCTTGTTCAAAATCTATAACAACTTCAGTAGGAGAGCACGTTAGACCAATATACATGGAATGGCGAATTACATGTTGAAATGCACACTTGTACGTGGTATTACACTTATTGCCGGGTAGTAAAAAAAAACGCCAGTGGTAAAATATATACATCATTTTTTAGGCCATGGATGGTAAAAAGTTGATAAAATTGTTTAGGGCAACTTTTGAAAGTTCCATCTACGTACAATTTATTTACATCGCACAGCACTTTTAAGTTTTGGGTAGTAAAAAAACCTATTATAAAATTTTCTCTGTCGTTAATAAACCAAAATGGCTCACCTATGTTAGTTTTGATATTCATAGACTCCAAAGCAGCATGTAATTCTTTAATGCATTTTTTAGAGGGGGGTGTACAAATGAAAGAGCACGATAAACATTGTGTCGAATTAAAGATAAATCATATTCGTTATCAAAGTTGATACATCGCCTTTCTTCAATTCTGTATCAATAAGTTTTGAAGGTTTGCAAGAAATGTCTTCTATGGCTTTTCTTTTCAGAGAATTACCTACTTAATATTTGGCTATTTAGGACTTTTCATCGTTTTTATTGTGGTTATGATTAGTATTACTCTCAGCTATTTTATTTAAAGGAGATAATTTTAAAAAGCACTTAAAACTTTTGACACTGCAAGGCCACCGCTGTTCATCGTTTTTTAGTGTTTTGTGGAAACGAAATTTGTAGCCTTCGTAGAGAATAATTGGCTTCGATTTTTTCCGGACGCATTTCGTGTTACATTTTCAGTTTCACTTAACATTTTCGTTTGAAATGTCTGCTATTCAACTAGACGAACACAAAACTACAGTGTTTGCTCAGTATATTTCCTCCGGAGTTATGTGCAGAAAAAGTTCAAGTTCATAAAGAACCACTAACACTTGCGAATCTTTTCATTTGAAATTTATAAATTTTTTGATTCTCCTCATCCAAATTCCAAACATATACACATTTTTAGAAGCTCACAAAAATATGCAAACTGATACTACAATATTGATAAGAAGTAGTTTAGAAAAACGACGAGTACCCATAAAACCAATAAGAGAAAGAATACTATTTATAGAAATAAAATAAATAATAATGAAATAACGATTAAAGATTATGTTAACATATAAGCCAATAAATATAAATAGGTACAGAAAAAATTAAAATAATATGTGTTTATGACTTATGATTTATACTACCTATGATATTATGTTTTCACAGTTTCAATTTTTTATATATCCATGGCGATTTATACTATGATGTCATATTTTTACTCGTATTTTTACAAATAAATTTTTTTTTAAATAATATATGAATACGACAATTTATATTATGTTATTATGTTTTCACAGTTCCAATTTTTTTATAACCTGACATCTTAATACTATTTCAATATCAGTTTAGGAACCACTCAACTATAGAGGCGTCCCGGACGCAATTCGTTCAAAAAGGTGCGATTACCTGTTTTGGTACGCAATTCGTGTGCGCCCGCGACCATATGTACCTTAGCAGATAAATATATAGATGGTACAGGGGCGTAGCGTGCATGTAAGCACTGTAAGCACTGCTTACACTTGAAAAAAGGGAAAAATAAGTTAATATTAATGTTATTATAATAACAAATTACAATTCAAATCAAATCTTTGACTATTTTTTTTTAAGTTTCTGTAATAATAAAAATAATAAATAATAATATGTTTAGAATATAAGAAAACAATTATAATGAACACATCCATATTTTGGTCATCGTCGTCGGCCGTTACGTATGATGGTGGAAAAACTGGAAAATCTATTTATTTATCTATCTTTTTATTCACGGCTTACGTACAATGTCGTAGAGGGGGCTCGTATTTATATACAATTTGTAAGTACCTACTTGTGATTTTGCATACACCACAGTACCAACCTGTTTATTATTATTTGTATCGCCGATAAGGCGATAATCGGCGGCTGTGTACATTTGTAGTTGACTGTAAAATTACTAATAAATTTCCAAAACATTAGTTTTTCTGCTTACACTTTCTTAAAATCCACGCTACGCTACTGTAGTGGTACATAGTATGTGGTTATGGTATATCATACATATAACACTTTTTTTTGAAACAGTGAAGAGGGCGTCATAACACCCTACAAAAAATACGGCATATAAACCAGGTTTTGTACTTCCAATAACAAGGGTTACTGAAATATTTTACAGTATAACCATTAACCACCTATAATAAAAATTTTAGATAATTTTATCTAGAATTATAAGGAGCTTGAATTTTTATATTATACATTCATATTATATAAATAGATTCATATTTTAATAATTATCAATTTTATTAAGTAGACAATTAAATACATCTGATAATAAATAAAAACGTTTTTATACTTAAAATTCTACCAAATCGATACTTGTACATTTATATAGTATAAAAATTGTAATATCAACAATACTTAGTGTCTTAGTATTATTCTAAAGTATACCTAAGAAAAAGTGGACCAGTAAAATTATTATAACTGCACCTGGTTAGCTGTAGAAACCCTACACACGTCTACTTCTACAAACTACAAAGTATGAATTAAGAACTATAACTTTTTGATTTTTGTAGGTAGGTATCTCTATACTTAGCTTATAGTTGGCAAGAGTTCTCAATCAATTCGCTTATTGTTTGACTTAAAGTTGAATACATTTCTCGGTTTAAAATGTAAAGCGGTTTCTATATAAGTATAGGTATCTTAAAAAGTAAAAATTGAGCCAAAAATAATGAATTACGAGTAAATTGATTATTATATAAGGTTACTATAATAACTCTCGTCACTTGTATATTGTATATTATATAAATATGCGTGATTTAAAAAATTATAATTTTGATCATTAATATAGTATATATTATAACTAAATTCTCAATGATAATCAGTGGCGTTGGGTTTGGGTGTTTAAAGTTTAAACCAAGTCCCCCAACCTCGTTTTATAAACCTGGCTACTTAGTATTTTTTGTAGGGGGTGGATGATAAGAATTTTAGCTTACAGATTACGATGTAATAAATATTATATAATAATAAACATGTATTTAAAGAGCCATAGGGGCGGATTTGTCCCCATATCCGCCTCCGTAAATACGCCCCTGCACTGATGATAATAATATGTACTATGTATTCGTTTTTTATATGTACCTACAAATAGTAAACAGACCTACAATGTACAATATATACATTATACGAACGTTATTTTTTTTTAATCGTTACGCGTATATCATACCTATTACCTATAATATTATGTTGTTATAATCAAGATAATATCGAACTTAATCTTATAGTTCATGGTCCATTGCTATTCCAAATATAGGTACCAACTACCTAAGTACCTGTATACCTTATAGATATATTATACAAATAATAAAAACAAATACAACACTTTACATTTTAATAAGTACCTATTTAACCGTTCACTGTATAGATTGCTTATATAGGTTAGGTTATACTAATTAAATATACGATTTTTTATTGCTACTTTTATGAAGATTACTTATTATACAAATGCGGCTCAAGGGCGATAAATAATCCCATTTATCCCCTCGTATACATTTATCTATATATTTCCCCACACCTCTTATTTATTTTTTGAATGACAGAAACTATACAGAGATAACCATATTAAATCATATATTTCGTAAGCAGAACACGAAATAACACATTGATATGATATGGTATTTTAGATTTGGCGATTTTAGTGTTCACTTCCCGGCATTGTCACTGCGCGTGAGTACAACACGCTACACGTCAACACTAGTAATTCGTAATATTGGCCAAATCGAATAGTTACAAGCAGGCATTTACACGAAGTAGTAATAGTAGTAATAATAGTTACTGCTGCAGATACCTAGTGCGATATAATTCTTAAAATTGTGCGTCAAACAGAAAACTTCATAAGTATAATAATATAGTAAGTATAAAATTATTAAAATTTAAAAATTTTAATTTAATTAAAATAATAAATATATACAGTTTATTGTATATTTAATAATTTAAACTAAAGCCTCGATTGAAAGTTTAAGATAGTTAACAATTGCTAATAATTGGGCAAATCAATAAGGCTCTCGGCCTCGATTCTCAGATAATATCTCATGGACATTTTGTCATTATATTTATATACCTACCTACCACTGGTCAACAACCAAGTAATTTTCATCATGGTTGTTGTCTGTTGTATTATTTTTTTTTTTTTTGAACTTTGTTCTAATTTAACTCGTAATCAGACCCATATACTGAGCTAGTTAAATCACAGAATATAAATGAATTATAATTATATTAGAAATAAATGTGTATGATGGTTGGTCTATTCGTAATAAATAATTCATAGGTAATTGTTAATAATATATTGTCATAACAGAAAATTAAATATTTTTTATGAGGTTATTTGATCGATTAATGGTTGATTATAGGTACCTATTCGGAAGTATTTTGATTGTAAACCGCGTTGTAAAACAATTAATTATATTATTTAAACGATGTAGGTAAGCATACCAATTATTAGCAGTTGAACAACAATGGAAGTGCAATAGTGTTTTATTTATCAAATAAAATATATTCAATATTGTATAATATAATATAAAGAAGCTAATTTAAAAATTTCTAATTATTATAAAAACATTTTTTCTATAGATATGATATAATATAATATTATAGTTAAATTAACAATTAATCATTTAATAAATAAATAATTAATATTAATAATCTACTAAAATCAATAGTGGTATCTTTTTAGCATTTAATTAAAAACAGGCATATATATATAGGTACATTGTAATATTGTATTGTAAATTGTTATATATATTTTTATGGGCGAATGGATCGTGATTATTGCGTGAACATCTGACACTGACGATTGTCGATAGTTGATTGGTCTACTATAGAGTATACACTGTAGTATATTAAAAACACGTATAAAAAATATAAGTGATATAATATAAATTATAAATATAATATATATAGGTATTAGCCATTAGGTATTAGGTAACTACCATCACTATAAATTATAATATACATTATACATTTAGTAACTATACTAGCTACCATTATTCTTCCGTTCTAGTTAAACAATTGGATAGGGTGCATTAAAAATAATTTAAGAAAACAGAATACATACCTATATAGTTGTTCAATTGGCGTTCGTCAAGTAGTGTACGGTGGGATGGGGCCAAGGGGTATTTGTGGCGTCATCGCTACGTCAGCGCACGCTTAATCGGGATTTAGATATAGTCATAATATTATATATGTACATATTATTATGTTTACGTGACAATATAACACGTATAACCATAGACATTATACTATCACTACGCAGTGGCGTAGCTAGGATTATTAAATTGTGGGGGGGGGGGGGGTGTTTTAAGTATAGATTAAAACCAAGTTTTTACAGTTTTCGTATATAAATAAATTAGGGGTTCAGAACTTGTTGCACTAAAAATTATCGAAATATGCAGTCAAAATTCTCAAAATATGCTTAAATATATGTACTATATAGCAACATTTTTATATTATTTTTGAAAAATCATAATTATGTGGACCTCTGAACCTCTCATTTCTATAATAGGTACCTAGTATAATATAATACATTATTATTATGTAATATGTTTTGAGTTTTTTAGTATATTTTTGTTACTTATCGTAAACCTATGCTACATGAGTAATACCAATAAGAAAATTGTAGACGGTAGGTAGGTAATTTTAAAATACTATTTAGCGTGTCACGCGATTTTTTGTATTAATCATATCTATAGGATATAGGTATATGAATGTAGAAACTAAAAGGTATAGATTGTACAATTATTTGTTGAACTATATAGCGCCATAGCGGCCAACTAACTATAGCACATGTCACACGCTGACACGACACACGGGAATACGGGATAGGTATTGGATTTGGATCCATTGCAACAGTTTTCTTTTCGGGAAATGTATTATAGGTACTTACAGTAAAATAACAAAATATGCAGTCCTGACAGTTTATTATATATTGCTTCGATTTTTCTTATGTATTATGGTATATTACCTATGTATCATTAATTATTATATTATAATTTATCGGTATAGGTATAGGCGTATAGGCGTATAGCCCATAACCGTTTATGTAATTAAGGTAATTAGTATGCGTATTATACAATATAATATATAGTTTATTCTTATAATAATATTACCTATGGGCCATGGTTGTTTATTAAATTACGATCAACATTTGATTTTTATAAATATTAGGTAACCTACATTTTATAATTGTCCTGTCTGAAACGGAATATTTCTCTGAGAAAAACATATATAACTACATATCAAAGTATAAAATATCTAATACAGTAACATCTATACCTATAAATTGAATACGAATAGGTAAGTAGCCACCGTATGGCCCATGACTCCAATAAAAATTGCACCCTCTGTTTTATTACCTATTAAAGTTCTCCTTTGTGCATAGGCGCAAATAGGGGGAGGGGGGCTTAGGGGTATTAGCACCCCTGATTTTAAAATTAGCACCCTCTAATAATTTATGTGTTTATGCATCTAACCGTCTCCTAACAACAACAAAAAAAAGGTGGGTAAGTGGATGTCGCTCTGCTGTACAGTAGGTTACAAGTGGGTCACTACATAATGGATAGTATTAAATTTGAATTCAATGATATAATATCACTGTATAAGAAAAACGATTCTGAGCGGAGACGGTTTGTCAGTCTAGGTATTAGACATATCTATTATAGGTATACTTATCTCTGGTATTAAAAAAAATTGACCTATAATAGGTATCAATAATAAATTCCAAATTAATCATATCACAATATCCATTAGGTAACGTGTTATACATCAACAACAAACCGTGGTACTATCATAGATACATAATAGTATTTCATAGAATTTTTGGTAACAGAATTAAATATTTACGCAGAATCTTGTTTTAAATTTTCAATCCTTAGATATAAAAGTTGAACATTTTTTAAATTTTTAACTACAATTCAATTTTAAATTTGATAAATTTTGTCAAAATTTCAACTTCAAATGTTTATAAAAAATAATTGTGCCTATGTATTTTTAATATTTTTCAACTGCTATTGTAACAATGTATCAGGAGCCTTTTATTATTTTTTTACACTTTTTGGCCCAATAGATAAAACTTTATTGATATTTATAGAAAAAAAAAACTAAAAAAATTGAAAACTGAAATTGTCCGTAAACAGCTCAAAATAAATCAAAATATTTTGAAAATTTTATCATGTATAGAAAATGTAAATATAAACAACCAGTGAAAATGTCATGTATCTACAGTCATTCGTTTTAAAGTTACACCAAAAACCAAAATCAATTTCTTCGAAAACAGATTTTACGTAAAAATTCCCGTTTTTCCTTAATTTTTCTTTTGTTTTTCACGGCGCTTTTGAAAACTATTGGAAAAATTTTATTTCATCGTTCCACTCAGAATCTAAAAGGTTAAATTTGGTTTTTTTTTATTCATCGGATTTTAGTATGGTTAGGTTAGATTAGGATTTTGTATTAATTGATTATATTAATCCACCGTAGGTGTAATTAAGTTAAAACGATAAACTTGGTATAACTTCGATACCTACTATTATATAGAGTTAAATCATACACTTACGTACAAACAGCACGGGGTCCGATAATATACTGCTGTGAATCAGAATTTTTATTCCGCGTAACAGGCCTAGTGAAAGCTACTTATAGCAATTTATATAAATTTGGGTAGGTACACATCTTCAGTACCTACCTAACTATACTTGTTTTAAATCATTAATATCAACATTTTCTTTAGTTTTAAACAGGCAATTTTTAGCAATAACCGTTTTTTCTCATCACCAAAAAGTATAATTTATAACGATTTGATGAAATAATTTTTTTTAATTTGAAAAAAAATTTCCTAATTATAGGAATTAAAATTAAAAAAAAACCTCAAATTCGTATACACTTATACACAAAAGCAAATTGATCGGGCTTTGACACATCAGTTGTTGAATTCAGAATAAGTGACTACATTTCAGA
>NC_042494.1:113195514-113249530 GCF_005508785.2 Acyrthosiphon pisum | reverse complement strand
CAATCTATATGAGCGTAGGAAATAATTTATTCTACAAAATTTTGTCTTAAAGACTTGAAATACTATATATTGTATTTCAAGTCTAGGTATTTAAATAAATAAATAAATTAATAAATATAAATATATAAAAATAAATAAATAGTGAAAAAATCTTAACATTTAATCAGCCATTGAGTACGGTTGAACTCCATTTCTGAAAAAAAAAAAAAAAAATGATAAAAAAAAATTTACAATATTTTCGTTTTACGATCGTGCCCCAATTTTATGCTATAGCGTTTTACAGGTCTCTTTTTATTACACCTTAGTCCTTACAAGATGTTAATGGTTTCCTAGTAAATAATAAAGCAATCATCTCCCTCAGAGCGTATATATAATAATAATATATATAGGCACGTCCCTTTTAAAACCGTATGTATTTTATCTTCGCACGTTAAATTATTATTATTGTAATCGTAAAAAAAATCTGAAAGCCGATGACACGTTTTTGTGTTTAACGCTGACACCCCAAAACGTTGTATAAAAACAAACAAAAACACACTCAGACAGCACCCATACTTTTTGCATACGCGTGGGTTGCAAAAATTCAATAAAACGTAAACCGACAATAATATAATAATTATGTTATTGTTAATTAATCTTTTACGATATTATGGAGGGACGACAGCAAAAATATAATAATATTACCCAATAATACAGATGATAATATGATGCGCTGATAGCATTGATGACTGATTAAAATTAACTATAATGAATAAGATTATATGATATTATTCATATATCGAAATGAGAATAAATTGATAAAACGACCAGCTCTTGTAAGTAGGTGTTTAATAAATTACATAACGAGGGTAAACTTTGTCGTTGCGCCCCCCCCCCCCCCCATTAGTTACGCCTGTGCATACAATAAGTTACTGTAGGGGTGACTACATGATTCTATAGTCACCAGTCACTACACTACTGGACAGCCGATGATTACTAATAATTATTTTATACATAATTATTTATTACAATGTACTATTATGTATCTTAAGTCACAAGTGCACCGTAAACATGATTTGAAGACAGTCGGTAGCCTTAATGAAATGCCTAATTCTTTTATCACAGAACATTTTATTATTATTTAAATAATTATAACGGTTTTGAAAATATTTTTTTTTATAAATGCTTAAGTCACTACATACCAACATTTTTGAAAAATAATAATAGTTTTACATGTTTATTGTTATTATTTGTTATGTTTTTAATTCTCTGAACAATTACATATATTTTTATTTTCATATTTCGAACTAGAATATTTTCCTGAGTATTTCGGTGCATAAAAATCAAATTTTGGACAAGTAGTTTATTAGTTATAAATATTTAAAGCTTAGATGAGTAGTGAACCAACATCTTGCGGAATAGGTACTCCCCTTTACTCATAACAACTTTAAATATTTATATAATCACATACTTCGCATCTGAAATGTTTATAAATTGAAGTACTCTGAAAAATATTCTGTTTTAGAATTAGGAATCAAAAATGTATGTTGTCATTAAAAAAGTAAAAAAAAACTTAAAAATTGAAAGAAAAAAATAGTAAAATATATTTTTATTAAAATGTTTTTTTTAAGAACTAAGTTAAATTTATGTAAAAAAAATATTTTCAATAAAGATGACAGTTTTTAAAATAACGAATGTTCTTTGATAAAAGAATCACCATATATTATTAGCTCTTTCAAAAAGGAATATTTAATATAACGCATACAAAATTAATAGAAAATATATAGGTTACTCGTTCGCGCGTAAAAAATAATATTTTATGTTATTCGTAATTATAACCAAAATATATATTTATTTATTGAATAATAATGCAAATTATAAAGTTGTAAAAAGATTCATTTGTAAGGCTGTGAAATCAAACGAAGAATACCCATTTTAGAACAATTATTGTTGTTATATATTTTAAAATGAGCATAACCCAAGCGGGTGTAGTGTCCTTCTAAGTTCTAACTACCTAATAATATTGTCGTATAAAAAATGTATTCCTATTAAATATAATTAACTTCCGACATGTGCGGTATAGTAGACTTTATTTTTTGTATAAATACAACGTTCATATATAAACTTTAATTTCTCTTCTACACTATGACGTATCAAACGGAAAAACGGGAAAACATGGCGGTGCAGAACGTTTAAACATGAGGTGGCAGGGTACTGTCGGAGGATTTGATAATTGTACGTTAAAACTACAATTAAATATGTCACGTCTTCCAGTTATACACCCTATATACATTATATATGACCTGGGACACCGCGATTTCTCACCCTCTATAATACTTGTATAACACAGCAACAGTGTATACCTGCTATTATAGAAGGTCCGAACTGTAGGTATTTTTTAAGGGATGATTATACAATTTGTGGCACGACTCTATGTCTCTATTGTCTGGTAAGTGTTGTTTTATTATTAATTTATTCGGTTTATTGGTTATGGTCTATTCCTTTGTTATACATTCAATCAGTTGAACCAGTAAAACTCACCAGAATCATTTCTGGGTGCTTCTATATTATAATATAGCATGGTGAATACTACCAATATGGCAATATATTATGAATGATATATATAATTTATTTGTTGAACCACCGAAAGAATTATGCAATATAAAAATTACATTTTTTCCACCGTCCTTGATATTGATATATATTATATAGGTTGTACTTAATGACAAATAGTGTTATTCACGACTAGTGGACTAGTCTAAAAACAGTTATAAGCTGTGTTTATTACATTCATACAATATAGTGCTTAGATCAAAAATTCACAGGTGTGTTAATAGGTTCCTACCACCATGTGGAAATCATTTAATCTGCTGAACCCCGCGAGGTAGTAGGTATACAATATTTATAGTCCAGTAAATTGGGGGTTTTGCCTTGAAAAAAAATACTGAAGTTTTGAAACTTGGCTAAAAGTTTCATATTGGGGCCTTGATTCACCAAAAAAAAACCGCCATCTCTCAGAGGTCCGCAACCGTCCGCCATCTTGGATTTTAGGTGAAATTGTTCACCTTTTTACGGGTTTTTTGCATTATCTCTAAAATTATTAACTTTACGCTAAAAATTGCTTATTTGAAAATTTAAGATCGTAAAATTTGTGACAAAAAAGGTTCTGTACATTTTTAGTGTAAAGTAATAGATAAGCGATAAAGTCCAACGGCCGTCATAGAATGTTTCGACATATGGTATTTAAAATATGGTGATGGGGTGGTTCAAAATTTCAAATTTTACCCAGTGATTTTTTTTTTTTTAGTGGGGGGGGGGGGGTGTGGAGGGGTTATGACCTTTTACACTTTGACACGATGTAAATAATATTATATTATAATATGGGTACCACAGTACCACCGCGATCACGTAGCGTGGTCGTACAACTACACACCTACTATGGTTTAGACTGTTTAGAGGCCGTCTTGTGCGGGACCGGTTGCAACATGGACTTCGTGGCGAACGTCAGTTTCTGCGACACGAGGTGGGCGATCATGTTGGACCGTCTCCACACGTACTCCCTAGTCTTGTCGTGGTCGTCCGGGCTGTCGATCTGCAGCTAAAACCGTTAAGCATTAACGTTCGGCAAAAACGTCTCGTTTGGGTCCCTAACCGGTGCGATAATATGTACAAAGCACGCGCCCGCCAACCATTCACCGCATGATGCACGTATTGTGCACACCAGTTGCTCCCTCGATTACGTCATTACGGTGTTGTTGTTATACAATATTATTATTATTTATTATCTACCGTTATTACATTATAATGTTGTTAATGTAGCGACGAAAAACATAAGATACGTGCAAACATTTTTTCGGTACGAAAATCCATACAGTACTACGTCAGTACCTATCTGTACATTGTTATAATGTGTTCCCTTAAAATGTGGTTGTGGTTTTTTGTGCAACGACCTTCGATTATATTATGATTTCGCGGTTAAGTTTCGTCTTCGTAATGTACGAGTGAATTTGTAACATAATAATATTATGTTTAATATGTTTTGGGGAAAAATAAGCGCGCTGCACTGAAATTATATTTGAAATACAAAATTTAACTTTGATGACGATTTCCGACGGTTTATTTAGATATTATAGGGATTCATTTTTTATCCGATTTCGACTTGTCAATTTTAGACGTGACTTTAAATTTGACCGAATGAGACCGAATAATACAATTCGTACAGTAAAGTTAAGTGTTAAATAATTTAATTGTTCTCAATATGTGTAAGCGTTTATACTGTTTCCACGACTTTTATGAAAAAAACAATGATCCAATGGTCATTCTATCATTCCATAAAACTATTTAGCATTAACTGCAGCAGTAGTGTACCCATTTTACTTCGTTAGTTTATATTATCACGGTTAAATCACGAAATTTAATAATAAAATTCATATTTTCAAGACACACGCGGGCAAAACTTTGATGTCGACGTACCATTACGCAAAGCAATATTAGTATGTCCTAGCCCATCACCGTTATTAAATCTTATATATTAAGTACTTATAATAAAGTATATTATAATATAATATTAATGCAATTAAATAACATTAATAGTAATTTATAAGTATATAGTATTATATTATATTATTATTATTATTTGTCTGTCGGAAAACATTGTCGTGTACTTGTTTTGGCTGGTGAACGCGGATGGAGTGCAGCGTGGCCGCGCCGCCGGTGAGCACTCTCATGTTAAGTCGGCCGACCAGTTCGCCGGTGGTGGCAGTCGCCGATCTCAGCTCTTTTTTGGCACCTCGTCCGAACTATGACAACACAAGACAAACCGAATTAATAAAGTCTACGAAAATTTAATATGACGATTCAATACTAAAAATATGTACATTATACCTACTGCAGTATTCTATTCATTAATTGAAAAGCCAGTAATCCCAGGTCATGATGTATTGTAATTATTTAAACGCAATAGGTACCTACATGTGTGCACTTACATGAACAATGACTTCTCTTTATTACAATTCATAAAAAAACCGTTTAAAAATGATTAAAAGGGGATATCCACTTTTCAATTAATAAACAGAATGCAGTACATTGTAAAATATGTTTAGATTATGATATTATACCTATAGCTGTACGACTAAGTTATTAAAGTAGTCGGTTAGTCATATAATATTATGTACCTAAATAAATTGCAGTAGATACGCACATTATAATATGCAAGGCTTGGAACTCACATAATTTACGTAGGCGACTACTCTTTTAGGGTAATCTTATAACTTTCTAAGTTTTTTTTTCTATTTATCACTACTTACTTTTAATGCTATTTTCAGATTTATAACTTGAAGTGCTACGTTCTACATTATACTTTTCTACTTTAAAATAATTAACTAGGTACATTTTGTAGGAAAAAAACGGGTAGATAATTTTTTGTCAATTGACGTGAATTTAAAAAGTTACAATAACCTATCAAATATACGCATATACCTTAAGTCACGATCCCTCGGCTGCACACCTGGCATAAACTGTCACACTTTTTAGGCTAATACACAATAGTATATCAAACGTAATTTTATAATGATACATTTGTGGCGCGTCTTTAAAGAGCACTTTAACAATAAAAACAATTTTAACGCTACAGCCGTATAGGTGCAATTTGGAGGAAGGGGATTGGGTGTGTTTAGCTCCCGCAGTTTTTAAATGAACAAACTAATAATTTTTGTCATCTATAATAAATTAGGTGCTACAGTGCACATCCGTCATCCATATAATAATAATAATAATAATAATAATAATAATAGAGGGCTTCAACGTCCCCAGTTTTTTCAACGGAATTGCGCACCTGAACCCTGGAGCTTTTAATATAAATAATAAAATAAATAGTATGTAAAAGTAGGCAGTATAACGCGAATACCTAACTTATACCGACTATTACTTATCATGTATTATATTAAAGTTGTGATACATTAAATATGTAGTGCACATACATGTTTAATAATATGTATATATTATTATTTACTATATTTTATATTGTCACCATTATACTCAGATTGTGGATTATAGGAATATTATGAGTTGTGTGCGGGACGTTTTTATTAGATCTCTTCAAAGAGACGTATAACAATATGAACAGGTAGTATAATATATCTATAGTAGACACATATAATAATTATCATGGCATACTTTATGTAAATTTATCTGTTTAATTACAACCATTCAACATCACAAAACTGTTTGCACGCGTCTCTTGAGTACGCACACTGCAGTGTTGTACAAAACACAAACTTGTTAGGTACCTATAATATACCTACAAAATAATATTATAATAATATATTTATAATATTTGTACTACGCCGTACACAGCATAATATAATGTACCATAATTAAAATATTTAATTACGTATAGGTACAACACGTCTAGTCCGGCGGGGCAAAGTTTATAGAAATATAAAATGTACAAATTTCTGATAATATTTCAGTAGCATCACAAGGCTACAGCTCGTTAACGAAAACACGCACTTCGGTCTCCGTGTCGGCAGTGGTGTCTGTGTGGCGGTGGCGTTAAGATTTATGATCTCGAAAGTATCAGACCCGAAACGCTTTATCCGGCGTATCGCCCGCAACGCAATTTACACCCAAAGTCGGTGCGCCGTAAAATTCCTGGTTTTTTTTTTACTTGAGATTTTTTCATTTTTTTTCTTCCGAATAATTCGGTTCGTTTAGACGCACGTCAAAGTTTTTCGCCGAACCCTACGCGCCGCTGTTGCCACGCGTATTAAAATGTAATATTTGTAACGCACATTAATAAGACGTATAAGCATGACGTTATAATGTGAAATAAAGTGTTTTATAATATTATATTGAACTTCATAAAATGGATAGGTACCTATAGTTTAATATCGCGACACGCCGATTATCGCTTGTCAATAAATATAAAAATAAAATATATTATGGTGTTCAGACGATACATAAAGGTGACGCGTGATAGTATATACTAAGTATCCATTATAAATGTATAATATACTGTTATAATAGACTGTCGAATTTAACAGAACATCAATTTTTTGTTTAACTTTGCTAAATATATTACCGGTTAAGACTTAAGACTTAAGAAGATTACATTATATTATAATATAGCGTATGAGTAAAATACTACTTTGTAAAATGTTAACAAAATATTGTATTAATTTAGGCTAAGATGTTTTATCTATAACAAACACGGTTTAAGTATTTTTTTTCTCTTTTGAAAACTTTTTTTTTACCTTTTGTTTTCCTTTACTAAAAAAAAAATAGTTTTTAATATTTCACAAAGCCGTCCTCAATAATATTTTATACAGCCATTTTATAAGAAGTATAAAATAAAATTGGTTCTTAATTTCCCATCATTTTATTATTAAGAAAAAACTTTTAAAAAGTAATAAATTATAGTTGGAAGTAAATAAAAACATTTTATTTTCATTTGTGCAGTACTTGAATATAATGTTATACTTTATAATAGTAGTCTATACTTGTATAAAAAGTATTATGAAATATGGATTTACAGAATGTTTCACAATAAGTGCAAGACCTCGATTATCCCGTAAGACCCTATTAGTTAAATTAAATATTTCTTAATAGTTAGTATGGAAATTTTTAATATAAAAATATTTGTGGACATTAAACCCTTGTGTGTTGTATCGACAGACGAACTTTAGATGCCATACTGTTATAGCAAGAAGAAACCAATAGTATTAATTAATTTAAATTCTAAAAACAAATAATTTTCCGAACAATATTTTGTCTGTACACAGATTAAGATTACTGTATTAATAATAAACTAATATAGAACTATTGTTCAAGTTGGAATGACTATAAAAATCGAAATGGTCAATATCAAAAATTATTAAAGCATGCTCTATTTATTTTCATGGTTTTCTCGGATCCTTTCTCTTAAAAAAAAAAGACTTAAAAACGACTGGACACACTACATAACGGACGTCCCAAATCATTATTGTGCACCGAGACGCTTACTTTTCATTTTAACTACCCACACAAATTACGTGTAATTATTTTCTTTTTCACGCATAAATGGACAGTATAGAGACGTGGTCACTATATATGGTGGTGCAGCAGAGTAGCCACAATGAATTTTACCTCCATGTGCGTAAAGCTCTCATTCAATGTACATTACGCACGTGCTGCGGGCTCAGAGGACTGATAAATGAAAATTGACAATACTTTTATTGTTATGAAACTTAAAAAATATGCAAAACATGTCCGTAGCAGCCAGCACGCCTACGATGTATATTTTCGCATACACTAATATAATAATAATTATTATTAAAATAACAGTGTATATAAAAGTATAGCATTAAAATGTGCGTAACTTTGGCACTTATGTAAATTCAAAATAATAAAATATTTATTTAGAATGACATTTGTACACGAAAAAAAATACATCGTAAAAGTGTAGAACAGAAGTAAAAAACTAAATGTAATTCAAAATAACGAACATGCGGCGTATTTCGTAGAATATTATACAGTTTTTTTTCTAACCACACGCGAAATTACCGAATACCAAACAGAAAAACACAACAACGGAGAAAAAAAATCAAAAAACGGTGAAATCGATTGACGCGTGATCGGTATTTATTTTAAACATTAAAGTATAGCCTATTCCGTCCTTTTACTTTTACAAATGGACCGCATTTAAATAGAGTACTTGCATATACACATATTATTATACAGTTGTTTGAGTTTAAATTCGGAATTTGAAATAATATGATTGGACCGGAAAATTGGAAGAAAAATAAAATCAAAATCATATAATTTCATTGCGCTTATAATATTATTTAGATGGCCGGAACATGAAGTCGCTGGTAACAATAAAAGCACTCATTACTGAAGGTACTGAGGTCTGAGATACGGTACCCCATATAGGTTGTGCTGGACGCATAATGGTATTACGTTGATCTGAATATCATCATATAAATTCTATGGTTATACATTGTACATACTATAATACTGCTGAAAATTCACCAGTAAGTCCATATAAATCCGCGATTATCAAAGATTAAACTAAGTACGTAATACGTATCAGTTTATATATTATGCTATTTTTATTGTTGTCAAGAGGACGGCGCAGTGTAGGTTAGGTTAGGTATTACTGCAGTAGCTTAACTTGGAGCTATATTTTTTTTTTGTGGGGGGGAGGAATATAAAAACACTTGAAAATTGGGTCTAAACGTATATCGGGGGAGGAGATGATACCCTTCAATCCCTCGAATAATTTAATGGCAAAGGTCGGGTGTTAACTATAGGTAGTTAAAAAATTAGTTTTTTCAACTTTTAAACTTGGCTAATTAAGTATAGGTAGTTAATTTTCTAATGAAATTAATAACTTAATTAGATGAATTGTCTACTGTAATTACTTAGCTTCTTAAATTATCGGTTAATTTGGGTATACACCGTACACGTAAGATGAAAATCTATAACTATGGTTAAAGTTACAAGTTATGTAATCAAATATTTTTTATTTAGTCTAGTGTAGACAATGATTTTAAACAAAAGTAAATAAATAAGTAATTCCTGATTCATTAATTAAGTAGTCATACTTATAACAATTAATAGCTTATACCCATAAGCATTAGAGATACGAGTATATACGTTTCCTCAGTATAAAATAGTAAGGGCGCAATGCGGAATGCCCTACCTTTCCGTCACACCATTTTGCGCCTATGAGTAAAACCGTCAAGTACAAAATAACTATTAGGTAAACAAATAACAATAGTCACGTATCCGGATTCCGGAGTACGCATTATAAGTAATTAGTTATCAATTATTGGCATTGGACTGCACCGGAAACGATAATAGCAAAACTTACCTCTTTTTCGACTTTCAAAGTTAGCGGGCCGACCAAAAACTTGGTCTTCACTGTCGTGTGGCTGTTCATCACGTTTACAGTGACATCTCCATCCCGGCGCAGACTGCTAAGTCCATACATGGTGGCTCTGGCTCTAGGCGGACTATGGGGCTTGGCGGCTGGCTAAAATTAGTAGACGATAATTAGTATTATGAATGATCGATAATAATATATAATATGGTATATACTAAATAATTAAAATAATATATTTCTATGTATTTTAAATATTTTATACAAATAATATTTTTCTAGATTTTTAATGAATTTTATAAAATATGTACCTACTATATAAATATAAAATGTATGGGACATGAATGTATTTTCACTGTTTTTTAGGGCAACAAATTCCCAGCCCTAATCATAAAATATGATAATAACAATAATTTAATTGATTGGGATTTGAGGGCGTGTATAGCGTTATAATATTAGTATGGCTATAATATTGTATGTGTAGGTACCTACGAAAGGCGGTGAAAGGACGGTCTCCGCCTTTACATGTTCGCGTGTACCTACCTGCATATAAATGACCCGTCTACGCGTATACCATTCGTCCCTTTATAGTGTAATGTGAAAGCGTATAAACATTACGGCTGTCGGTTACGGGTTGGTATAATAGTTGTATACCTATATATTATTATTATTATTATTATACTTTAGCCAACCCATGGTCGTTGTTAGCCGTCAATTTTTAATTTGAATCCGAGATATTAAATTTAATCGAATCGATTGATTTTATTTCTTTCAGTTACACCATCATTTGCTTTTAAACTAAACTACATTATTTGTCAGCTGTACCTTTTAGAGGGTTGTTTCGTAAATGCCACGATTATATTATTATTATGTTTTACACTGTACGCTGTGTAATACGTTAGTATAGTTTAGTACGTATACTAAAATATAAACCTTTCTGTAAGTTATTTTTTATAAATTTTGTTTGTCTACCTATACGCATACGTATTGTACGTATACGTAAAAACTTAATAATTGTTTGTATTAACCAAGCATAATATGTGAACGATTTATGGTACGAATTTTCGAATATAAGTAAACGGGTATAAAAAGGGTGTTTACATATTTAATGGTGGCGTATATTATAATAGAGTAGAAAGCGAAATGCGCAGGATTCTGTTCTGAAATTTACTATGAAAATACGGTTTGTCGTATTATATACATTTACCTAAACTAACCTCTGAGATTTTAAGGGATGGAGAGGTGGCCTATACCTGGGTAATGTGGTATACGCGTTTATACAAAAGGAGGTCCAGACTTCGTATTTACCCACTTAAAATGTTGTATATCATATACTTGTTGGGGGAAGTGATGATAAGGACGAGGACGATAAAACGCTCGCCTATCTAACGTCTCTATATATTACATACCTTATTTTTGGTGACTTTGGGCTTGTTGTTCTGCGCCTTTGACGTCCTATCGTGTTTGTGGTGCTTGCGCTGTGCCCGGGACGACGTGCCGTTCACTGCAGCCGGATGTTGTGGAACAGGGGTCGCAGACTTTTCCGTCGCCGGAGCTGCTACGGTGCCATTTTTCAACATTTCCGTCTGTCGGACGCTTAGAACAAATAATAATATGATTTTACATGACGTACAAACCTATGTGATATTTATTTATTTATTTATAGCTTCACTGGCCGCAGCCTAATGGAACAAGAATAGGTGTACACATTAATAATAAATAACATAAATTATTAAGCTGTAATTACTTAAAAATTACAATAAAAATGTACGCTTGAATAATAAAACAGGAATCAAATGGGGATCATGGCATCTTAATTTGCAAGTTGCAAAAGATATGATAACGGAGAGTATGATAGATATAATTAGTGGAGGAACATATTATAATGGAAAATGGATTCTCGGTTTTCAAGTGGAAACTCTGAAATTAATTTGAGAAAGCAGTGTAGGGAATCAATCTCATCAGCAAGACGCTTTGTTAAAAACTTCAAATCAGCCGAGGGAACAGGTCAATTGTTAAACAAATAATTTTAGGGTATTATTAGAACTGATGATCGAGTAAATGATAATTTCATACGTTTGCTAGGTAACATTTAAAGCGAGATCATGAGACTTAAACTAACCGCTCTAGATTAGTATTGAAGGAGGGCAACATCGCAATGTTACTGCATAATATTATTATATTATGTAGTATAAATAGAACTTCTGTAAAATATCTGCACGACCGCAAATAACATTTAATTGCATGTTTACAGTTTGAACTTGCTGTCTGTTGATGACGATGAACGTCGAACGCCAAACAATATAAAAGCTATTTTGCGATATTATTTTATTAATTTTTTTTGTTGTCAAAGAACGAAAGAGGAAAACAAATAAAAATCATAGTGATAATAATAATAATAATAGTGAAACACCGTCAAACGAATAACGTAATGAAAAAAAAAAAATGCATCCTCGTTTCCATTAAAAGCAAAAAGTTACGCTTGAATTATCGGGCGTTTGGACTGGCGAAATTGATATTGTTTTTGTATTGTAGAAAATAATATTGCCGACGAGCTTTAACGTGCGAATCTATTGTGCTATAAAGTAATAAACCCTTTCGTACGGACGAACTTTTTGTTTTTTTTTCTCCGGATATTATACAACGCCGAAAAACGTCAAACGCAAAAGATATTGTATTTAATCCAACCTGACGATTTCGTTATTATATAGTTTTCGCACTGTCCAATTTCAAAAACTAACTACATACAAAATATAATATATTACTTAGCAATCGAAGGATCTTTATGTTCTTCCCCGCGGCATTACAAACAATGTACATGTACCTATAGGTTATATATGCAATATATATGAACCTAGGTAATATAGATATATATACTATAACAGCTATAGTATATAGATATATATACTATAACAGCTATAGTAAGTATAATATAATGTCGCTGTCAGTTGTGGTTACGCGCGCACCACGTCTCGACATACCTATTTGGCCGGCGTCTAATACGGTTTTGGATAAATGCGCATAGCCTGCAGGTTGTGGATTTGCACCGTTGTTCCGAGAAAGCGCATGTATGATAAGCGGTGGCAGCAGCAGGTGGTAACACAATTATATATGATATAATAATATATACATATTATATATTTTATCCGTAGAGTTATAAATTATTCACGATAAAATCAATCCCCCGAGTCTTGCAGGAAATAACTCGAAAATATTATTATATAGCACGGTAGGTATAAAATATTATCGGCAAAATGTACCAATGCGCGTAAAAAAAAGAAGACTTATTTCGTATAGTCTTACTTCCCGCGTCTCCGGTTGCAGTTAAAAAAAATATGACAGATTACGATTTATTAACATTTTAAATTAACGTGCTAGATTTAAATTTATGTAATAATAATATATACATCGTTGTTGAGTACGGTCTGCAGTCGGCGTGAAATTGTTTAAGCCCAACATCGTGGCGTCTAGATATTATAATAGGCACCTGAAATATAATAATATAACTCGTGTCCCAAATTCCAGACACAAAGTATTACAATGTGTGTCGCGTGAAAACTAAAGTGATGTGCTTACGAGTTGCGTCCCGAATCAACGAATTGAGTCCATCGGCGTTAAATTAGACGTATACAATATTATCATGTTCGACAACTGTCTGTGTCTGTGGCTACAGGAGTATTGTATTTCGACCGGAATAAAAAAAATTAAGATTTAGTTGATAACACATAATTATACCAACTAATCTTTTATAAGTCTGTTTTTAAAAACATGGGCCGTGGACGGAAAGTTTTAAATACAATGATATATTTGACCACACTTATTTTGTAGTGATTCCTGTGTTTGTGATAAATGAAAAAGATATGATATCAAAAATCAACATTTTAAAATGGTAAAAGTTATCAAAAAAAAACCCTAACTTAAAATAATTAGGTAGGTATCCAGAAACACAACTGTACATTCGTCTTTATTTTTATTATCGGAGAACTGGCGAAGGTTGGTGTAGAAAAAAAATGTAAAGTAGGTACTCGTGTAACAACGTAACTACCTACTCATCGTCGATATTTAAATAAATTTCAAACACATCGATAGTCGTATACATCAGTTGCGCCTAAAATCGCAATAATCACCTAATATCGGATTCTAATAGGTCGATGTATAATTTGCTCTGTAGTATTACAGTAGAACTTCCATATAACGGTCACCGAAGGGACTGTAAATAATGACCGCTATTTAGAGGTGCCCGTCCTACAGAGGTAGAATAACACTAGCAGTGGTTAAAATGGGGGGGGGGGGTGGAGGGAGACGGAGTCCCCCTTCTTATTTACGGTAAGATAATGTGTCCCCTTTAATTTAAGTCTCCAAAGTCCGGGGGGACGCTACTAAATTTTAGTAATTTATTAGATGGTTTACGCACACACACACAACGATTATTTACTGAATTTAGACTTAGACTTTTTACTACACAATCGTCTCATGTATCAGTTTTAGATAAAGCTGATCCTTATAAAAATGTATTTGATAATAAATAATAAATAATTATAATAAATTATTTATTGATAGATTTAACTATGTTTTCTTCAGATAATTGGCCTGATAACTGTGATGTACAGTTTGGTGATATAAATATTTAAAATATAAGCAGTTTGTCTAAAATATTTCAAATTGATCAAAGAGCCAGTGTACGAGGATTTCGTGAATACAAAGTGTCTTATCCTTCAGTAAATACAGACATTGAACTATTAATGACCGCTGTAAAGACTTTGGCTATTTCTTCTTCCGAATGTGAACGGTCCTTTAGTTCAATGAACGAAATTGTTTCTTCAAAAAGAAGTGCGTTGACTAGTGATCATATTTCATCGTTAGCTTTCATTAATTGTAATGGACCACCAATTGATAAATTCAATCCTAACATCTATATTAAAACTTGTATATTATCAGGGAAAAGAACTGCAGATGAACAATGTTGTCCAAAAAGAAAAAAGAAAGATGAAGAAGCATCTTATACATCTTTATGGTTATGGTTAAATAAATAGTTAAATAGTTAAACAGTTAAACCCATACTGGTTATACTGTATACTTGTACTTATAAATAACATTTACATAGCTTATGATACATTGTAATAATTTAAATAAATTAATAAAATAGTATGAATAGTTATATTTATAATATATTATTTTTTATTTGTTTTTAATGAAATGTTTAAAATTAAAATGTAAACACATATCTTTTTTAACATTTCAGGCAATGAATTTCAGTTTATTTTTTATTTAGCAGTCATTATATGTTCATTAATTTGATTTTACATACTATTAACATAAACTTTTTATGAACAAATTACAAAGGTGTGTGAAAGAAACAAATTATACCTAGTAGGTAGTGGGTTTCTTAAAAAAGTTTGGTTAGATATAGACTTTGGAAGAACTCGGGAACGCACCTCAATTTTTGGTGACTTTAGTCCCCCCTCAACATTTTTCTCACTTTAACCACTGAACACTAGGGTATACTCGACGGGACCAAAAAAATTAACCGTTACATAGAGGTGACCGTCCTATAGAGGTGACCGTTAACGGAAGTTTTACTGTATAATAATATGTGAATCGTTCATTTATTTGGGATTTATTTGGGTACAAATCGATAAAATACGTTACTCACGTCAGTGTTTTCGTTATGTAATTATTCTGGAGCAATTTTGGTGTAAAATAGGAACAATGAAAAAATATATCTAATTGGCCCTCGACTATCGATATCAGGCAAATTAAAAACTGACCTTTAACCCGAAAGCTTTAGACTTTTTCACGTCCAAACTGGGAAACCCTTTTGTATAATTTCACATTTTCACGCAACCGTTTGATATATATTTCTTTTTCACACTAGGTATGGTGGCGGATACTGGTCTCAACAGCACAATGTTCTCGGGTGGAAGAGAAGGCGCGCTAACAACTGTAGCTGAAGTGTGTGTATGCGAAAATCGTATAATATAAATAATATATAATATTGTATTTTAGGCTCTGTGATGCAGTTGAAAACAGCGCATTGTTATTTGAATAATCGTTCGCGACGCGCATTCGTCGTGACGTTTCGATTGTTGTATATAGAACGAGCGTTACTACTGTATTGTGTGAGTACACTTGGTAATATGTTTTCTGGGACGTTTACTACATGTATATAATATTATTGTATGCATACTTTTCAGCACGTTCTTAAACTCGCGACAATATAGGCTATAGTGTCGTGTAAAAATGAACATTAGATACGCGCGTTTTAAACACAACTGCATTACCATCATCGTTGTAAATATATATATATTTATAATAAGTATATGTGTGCAGTTTGACTGCTGCAGTTGTAAAATGAATTTGTACGAACACGTGTCGTCACGCCGTCGACAAATTATAAACGACTCTGGGTGAAACTGAAATTAAAATTCGAAAGCATTCGTTCAACTTAAACAAATGGCGTGCATTTAAACCATCTAAGAACTAAAATACAAGAAAAATGCCTTAAAAAAATACGATTTAATGCACTCTTAATACATATTACAAAACTTAATAAAATGCCCTAAATAAAAGCCCCAAAAAATTTAGGATCTGATTAAAAATAGTTTTTGATGAATATAATATTAAATTTAGATAGGTACATTCGATATATTTTTTTGTGTTAGGTGAGAAATATTGTGAGAATATTCAGAAAAAATGTGTAATTAGCATTTAAATCCACGCGCTAATTATAACATAATATCATACCGTCGAGAGATGAAGTGATAATGGTGATATTGTCATCATATATATTATATACGCCAAAACGCTTTTATATTTTTTTCTACTTTCAGATAAGCATTTCAAATAATATAAATAGGTATCTACTACCTAATATATCATTGTAAGCTATAAAGTAAAATATTTTAATTTTATTAATTAAATCAAACACAGCAAATTTTGTTCTGGCAAATATTTATCAACGCGTTTGATTTAATATAATTATTTTTTAATATCCTATGCTCTTACTCAACAACGAAGTAGACAACTATATAGGTAACAAGTATTGTATTGTTTGTATTAGTGGTTGTGTATTTTTTAAACTGTTTTCCGTTTTATTAAAATATAAAATGAATTTATAAATTGTATTAACGAGACCAGTGTTTTTGAGAATATTACGTTTGAATTAAATTGGGTACCGTGGTGGGATTGGGAATTGAAATACGATGTTTCGAAAAAAAATGAGAAGAGTAGAGATGAGTGTTCGCTGGGACGATATAAAATGAAAACCAAGCAAGAGATAGGGAATTTCACATAATATATTGACCAGGGTGTTGTGGTGCGCACCAAAGGTAGGGGGTGGGTTATTCAAGGTCTATAGTTTGAAGGAGTGACAGTGAAGAGGAGATAATATGTTAATAATTATAAAAAAAAAAATGTATTATTACAGAGCTCTCGATCTTGAACATTTACCGACACCATGATTTGTGTGAATTTGAACATTCAAATCTTTCCGTATTGATCTTGTACCGTAGCCGTTTATTTCAGTATCCAGAAATATTAATATACTTAGGGCTTAGGTACTATATAATTTATTTATTTACTGCAGTTAATATCTATATAGTTGAGATAAAAATACATTTTTCTTATAGCTGTTTTTTGTACTGAAATACTTGTACACTAATCCCGTGTTATGCAGACAACAATTTAAACATAATTTAATAAGAATATATTTTTTTTCTGTACTATACTTATAATATATAACATGATTATCTGTGTTGTAGTTAATTTTTTCAAAATTGATTATTAACACTTTATAGTGTGTCAATAAACACTACATAAGATATAATATTATATTTGATATATTTTATTTTACTATGACGAACAACGAGAGGCAATGCATCACAAATACATGCCATGACAATACTGAATAGTGAATACACCACCGATACAGGATACATTTGGTAAAAAATTTGTCTGATAGGGTCTAGGACTTATAAGCTATATTATTCTACAATAATTCGTTTTTAAGAGATATACAAAATTCCAAACATAATATTTTAATATTAGGTACCAACCTATTATCATTATATTATTATTAATTTATAATATTAATTATATTAAAATTAAAAAGTGATTTAAAGATTATAAGTAAAACTTTTTTTAAGTGTTACGACAATTCTGGTATTTTGGAAGTTTGCGTGTACGTATCCAATAATATTTTTTTATCACGATTGATACTGTTTCGATACCGGTGATACATTTCCATAATCTGCTAACATTCATCAAAGGACTAAAGCATTATTTAATATCTATATTATAAAAATTAAATGCTGTCTGTTGGTAACCACATCACTTGAGAAAGGCTAGCTGGACCGATTTGGATCATTGTTTTTTTAATGTTTGTAATAGTCAGAATCAGATTTTTAAGGAAAGAAAAATTTGAAAAATTTACCAAGAAGAGGTGATCTAATTTTAAGATTTACGATGAAAATCGAAATTTGTTGATTATTTATAAATGTTTGCCATTTAGTTATATTGCATTTTAGTTATTACAGATTATAATACAACATAAAAGAAGAAATAATTGGTAAAAAATTAGTATTTATTTGTATATGAATAGTTGCCATTTATTACTCGGGCAGATGAGGTAAAAGCATACCTACATAAAATCATCACGTTACATACTACATTCGGGGCTTCGAATAAAGAAATTATATCTTACAACAAATATGAGAGTTGAATGTATGTTTGTAGCTTGTATACTCAAAAACTACTAAACCGATTTTGTGAAAATTTAAAATTTATTGTTCTTAGATATATCAGGGACTTTGAACTTTGAACCACGTTCGATTTAATAAAAGCGAAGTGTCCATATCGGTCGAATTACCTCTTAAATCGAGGTATACCGACGCCCATTTACCAGTGAACTAAAAACAAGATACACTTATATAGCGTTATATTTTTAATTTTTTCACGGTTGATGTCACGTTATAGGTAGGTACAGCTAAAAATGGATGTTGATTTATCCGAAGTTACTACTGTACCGTTTTGGCGTTTTTTCTAAAAGTCATATCAATAGATACCTTGAGACTTAAATGGTGATTATAGCTTAATTTTTAGGTATCTAAAAGATAGTTCACACTTCAATTTTTTTTCAGCCCACCAAAAAGGAATATTTTTTTTTATTAAATAGATAGTTGTCATTTGTTACATATTACATTACTATTATAATTAGTAAAAATATGAAATACACATTTTTTTAAACTTTTATAAAAAAAACACAGATCTTTGGCACGGGCAACGCCGAGTAGGACAGCTAGTTACAATAATGTCTGTGGTTTGAGATTATTATGGTCAATTAATGTTGAGAAGCAATAACTAAACCAAAGTTGAGAATCCATAACTCTAGTAATATTATACCTATACTAACTATTAATTTTTCCCGATTTCAAAAATATACATCATTATTATTATACTATAACAAATAGTAATTGACTGGTATGCAAAACATATTATAATATATAGGTACTTACGTCCTATATATAAATAATAAATTATAATCTATATTATAATAAAATAATGCATTATGTTTAATAATATATAGGTTAAAAGTGGTACCTTTCTCTGGACTCCATTTTGGGTTTGGTTTTTGGTTTTTGAGAGGTGGTACCCTTCTTTTTGTTATCAGTGGTCTGCGTGGGCGTTTGCAGGCGCACGTTGACCGGGTCGTAGTTCTTCCTCAGCACCTTGTTGATACGGCCCAGTATGTTGTCCACGAACCTGTTATACTTGGTGACGTACGAGGACGGCAAGGTCACCGGGTTGCTGACCATCGCACCTGAAGACCGACGGAATCGTTAATAAACAAAAAAATTTTCCCGTCAAATTTGCGCCGCCCATTTATCACCGCGGTCCCTCCGCCGTCCACACGAAGCGCGCAGGAATATTCGTCTCGGTGGTGAGATTATGGAATTTTGTCAGACATGGCCTCAGGGAGTTCCGACCCTCACCCTCCCTCCTACACACACACCTAATTTTTTAGGCAAACATTTATTTTGATACTGAGTGAAACTACGAGTTCAGTATAATATCAATTATAAAATATGTACTCGTAGTATATCTATCAAATAATGTAAAAAATAAATAAATCCCCCCCCTAAACTGGGTTAATTTGGGCCATTTTTATCACATTTATGATGAAAATAGTATCTTATAGTAGTAACATAATATTATAGGCAATGATAATGATGATCTACGCGAAAACGTTTTGAGGCATGGGTACGTTTGATGTCGTACTTAGTTCGATAGTAGGTATATTAGTAGTTATATAAATCACGAGTACTCAACGGGCGGTAAATTGCGGTCGGTCGGTTAAACCGACGATCATGTGATGGAAAAACAAAAAGTGCCTAATGGTGACAAAGATTTTAGCTAGGATATTGGGAAATTTTGGTTTTAACTATTAAGATTTACGCACTCAGCATAAACATAAAAAGTACACGTACAAAATCGCGTATTAATATCGAGTCTCGAGTATCAACGGAATAGGTTTCCCGAAAACGTGCTTGACTACGTTTTAAGCCACGGACCTAGCACTGTTAAATTCATATTCATTAGTTATACTCCATCCCCTCTTCCCTGCCACAGATCGGAGAAAAGCTCTCGACTATATTATTATATGTGTCCGTGGCATAGACAGATACTTGTAAAAAAGTTCGATAAAAAAAAAGAAAGTGGTATTAATCTTATGGCAGACATAACGCAACGACGCGACGGCCGTTAATCTACATGGATTTATCGTTCGTTCGTATAATGCGACGACTGTGCGCGTTTTCACACTCAAAATTCGATGGATAAATCATTGAATTCAAGAAACGATGCTCATAGCGGAGTTTGGTAAAAATCGCACTTGATGACTGACGAAAAAAACTGTAGACCGGAGAAAAAAAGCGACCACTTCATCGCATCGCTTACCACACTCAATTTCCGCGATCTTTATAATATAAACGGAGTAACACTACACAAGACTTTTCGAGCACCGTACTCGGAAAAGTATTCGATGAAAATTGAAAAAAAAAAACGGTCGTAGCATAATATAATATGTATTGGCAGGTATAAGCATGGAAAGACGTTGGTAGAACCAAATTATAATATAATAATGATGAAAATATTAAAGAACGAAGAAGACGACGATAAATGCAAGCGCAGCACGTCATCATCCGTGCGGTAAATTAGTCTGTTGATTGAGTGTGCACACGCTTTTGGTGTCTGCGACGTCGTGGTTAATATATAAGATGGTTCTGTTTATTGTAAATTATATTATATTTATGTCAAAAAGTATTAACGTTTTTAAAAATATTTTTTACTATTTCGTCATAAATTGTTAACTTCATAATATACTTATAATATGAAATCATATTCCTATACATAAACAGACCATTTTTAAAAAAAAAATTGGATGTACACAAATTGAACTTCTAATGAGTAGTCAATTAATTATAACTTATAAGTATTTAAAGTTTAGATGAGAGTAGCGGAATAGCACATTGGTACCCCACCAAATGTTAGTCCACTACAACTCGGCTCATTTAAACTTTAAATACGTCTTATAAGTACTTATAACTATTTATGTAGGGTGAAATGTGGGCTCGTCGATCGTTTTTCCAATTTAATCTCGGATTATAATATCATAATATCGTGTTTTGGTCGACCGCGCCACCTGCGTCACGATAATAATAATAAATATTATTATTATTATCATGCCTAACAGTAGATCGTACATTTAAATAAATAATAACAATAATACAAAACGTATTGTAACTATACCTACTCTGGTTTTGGTTAAATGACAATGTGTTTCTCAATTCAAAGATTGATATGTTTTTTAGAATATTTTTAACTATAACAGTGTTTATGACAATAATTTTTGTGGAAAAAAAAATCAATAGCTATTTCTGGTTTGCTGTAATCGTAGACATTTTTTTGCAAAACATTATAGCCGTTGTTTTTAATTTCATACTCCAAAACATAATATTTTTTTGAAATATGTTGAAAAAAAACCGAACCATTTTAAGCCTTTATTTATTGTTATAACTTTTAAGCATTTAAAGTTACATAATAATGTTGTGGTGATGTGTCTGATACGCCATATACTTTTGCACTACTACTACGCTCGTTTATACTTTAAATGCTTATAAATATTAAAGCATCGGATCAAAAATATTTGATTGTACTACCACGACAAAGTTTAATGAATAATATAATATTATATACTGTTTCGGAATAGATAACAAAAAATATAATAATATGTATTATAGAAAAAAATAATATTGATCGCCTATTTAACAAAATAAAATTTCTGGAAATGTTGTAAAAAAAAACTAAGTCGGTAGCGTTGAAAAATATACAAAAAAGCGTTTTACCGAGAAAACGAACGCCTCGAAAAAACAAATTGACTTGCACGTCAATATGGGTGATAATTATATTAATAATAATAATAATATACATTTACCGAAGATCCGTTAACCCACCGGTGGTATTATTATTTTAACAGCGTCTTTGCATAATGTATATATATATATATGCATATGTGTGGTGTACATAATATTATTATACATTGAGGCGTAGGTATAGGTCAACGTTCTTGGCACGCGCGCGCACAGATAACATTAAAATGCGACCAATGTGTAAATCGATTGCTGTAGTCAATTTTATATTTATTTATGGCATTTCCGCGGTCTGCAATGCACAGTACATTACTACGCCTACTAAACTTGGTGCATACCATAGTACGATATTGCAATATTTTAATAATTATAGGTTTATACCACGATGACCCGTTCATACCACGTTTTGGCTTGTCGGTAGTGGGGGTATTGGTGGGTTTACGGCCGCAATGGAATATTTTGGCGAAATTATGCCTGCTACCTTAATGAAAATCCGGAAATATTCACAGACCCGGTCGTAGGTAAAATAAATAGGGTAATAAATTGTCCGGCAAAGAAGACGACGAATATATTATGTTATAATACCCATCGCACGTCGAATAATTGCGGTGTCGTCCAGGGAATAAAAACAAAACTGAATAATATTTTACATGGCTACTGACCATGTTCACCCCCATTTTTCCTTTAAATAAGAATTTACTCAAACTCTGTTCTTTAAAATTGTTATATACATCTATGGACCATAATATTTTTAATTATTTATATTTGTTATACAATTTAAGAAGTGTACTGTAGTGGCAATACTAATGTATTATTTCAAATGAAGACTAACCGTTTTTACAGTAAATTATTAAGCAAATGACTTTATGGAAAATGTACATGGATCTAAATCAAAATTCATAAGAGTAGTTTCTGAGTTATTGAAATACTTATATAATACCTATATTGTGGATAATGGGTAGTCCTTAAAAATAGTTTTACAAAAATATAAAATATGATATGTATTATATATTCGTATTATTTTGGATATATTATCCTTAAATACACGAAGTTAAATAGCTCAAAAAATACTCGTTCAAATTTCGGTTTATTTATAACCTAGTAAAAAATTATTAACAATTTATAGGGGATTTATAGGGTGGTTCTAATTTGAAAAAAAAATATGTTAGTATCAACGGACAACAAACCACGCAAATGGCATAGCAAATCTAAGTATTTCAAATATATATATATATTATATATCTACTTAAAAGTAATTCGTCCTGTATAAGTTCGTATTATGTTGTACAATCCGAGAGGCCCTCGGCGTCGGTTGTGAAAAGAAAACAGTCAAAACCGCATAAACCGTATGGCGTGTTGTTTTTATCATATATAAATAACGGTTTTATCAAAATATTTTTCCAAGATTTTCCTTCTGCTTCCCATTTTCCATTGGTTTTTTTTTGTAGAATTTCCCACCGGGGGTGGCTATTGTCCTGCGAATCAGAACCGACTTGGGAACGTGGCTCTTTATTTGGAAAATCCCTAGTGGTGGGTGTAGGTATAATAATATTATACCTAATATAATCGTGTCGCCACGAATTCGCTACTGGTGGGTCATCAATCATCACGCTAGGAACGGTGAATATAGTCTTGGAATTTTTTAGACGTGTTTGAATAATTAATAACACATGATTGGCCATGTTACGATGCAGTCGAATATTGTGGGCCGGATGACGACACTGCAATCGTGCAGAAACGTAGACGATAATAATATTGTACCCATATTTTGGCGAGGAACATAACGGGACAGGAAACGATTTCGTCTGCCACGCGTCCGATAATAACGTCGTACCTACCTACAAATAATAACGTAATTATTTATCAGCTATTAATCCGTCTTGCGGCGGCGGTTCGCGCGAAATGGGACGGCCACCGCAAAAAAAAAAAATAATAATAATAAGTGGTACGCGCGGCTCCGGTCCGGAGACAACGGCGCACGACCAGTTTGGCCTCCTTAAAATTCGATAACTGCATTCCTGCGCGAACCCGACGACGACGGCTGCGGCAAATACGCACGGTCGACGCGGCCGCGGCACTGCAATCGAACGTTATTTGCGTTTAAAATATTAATATATTGAATTATTATATTATATTAATATTGTATTATCGTACACAAATCGATGACGTTTAATATTATAACCGCGCACCGTGTACAGCGGGTGGCACGTTTAAAATAATAATAATTGATAATATTATGACCTGCGTCGTATTCAATATGTTTACGCGTCCTATAATATACATTTATGTGTAGGCAGGTACATATTATTGTGACTATGTTTAATACGAGTTCAGGGCAGTAGCACTTATATTTTAATACCTTACTGAACAAAAGACGTAACAGAGAAGAGTGGTATGATGGAACGTTTTTTTTTTCAAAGGACACTAAAATAGAAGTATTGGTTTTGATTATTTAATTATTAGTGAACAGATAGGTATAGAAAACGGTAGTTTACGAGTAAAGTATCATAATATTATCTTCAATATACGTTTGACGCTATTCGACCACTATCAGGTGTATGTTATAGTATTACAATATAGGTACCTACCTATTTTAGTATTATATAGATACCTGGTAGCTGGTTGATAAAAAAACTACTGTGCTATGTTGGTTTTTATAAAACAAAAATACATTTTGTATTACAATTTACGTTTGGTTCAAAAAACGGCTGTGATAAAAGTTCTAAAATTTTGAAAAATATCATTAAAATAAGTATGATTGATGTTTTGAAACAACAGGAAAAAAATTACATTGCATTAAAATCTCAACCTTACATATTACAACGATTATAGTTATAATATTTATCACATATTATAATAAGCGATAAACCTGTTGTATGTTTTTAGCAATGTTATCTCGGTGCGGATACCGTTTTGTCAGTCATCATTGTCGATTTCCAGCAGTATAGAACGTAGGTACTAGGTAAGTTGGCGAAAGGTTCGTCACGATATAATATCATTTACATATTCCTCGCACAATAATTATTTATGTGGCTTATAAGTGTAATATTAATAATTTCATTCTCTTTATATGAAACTAAAAAAAAAAAAAATTAAATGAAAATTTAGACTATAGAGTAGTAAAAAAACATTGTTTGATTTCCCTATTATTTGAATATAAAGAGAAATTCGTTTATATCGAGAATAATTATTCAATATTATCTACACAAATGATGAAGAACACGTTATTCATTTTTACGTTTATACGATTCTTGGAAATTCATTCGGCTTAAGGGCAAATGCGATGATAATTAGCTGGCTCCTTGTTATAGGTAAATAGATATGCGTGCTTGATGCAATGCATTTCCAGTTGAGCTCTATCGTTAAGCAACATTACAGCCACAAAATCGTTAGTTTCTCATTGAATGTTAACACATCGTCCCCATGAACTTTTACCGAGATTTTCATATGTAGTGTTCTTTTTTAAAATTTTTGAATAAAAAAAATATAGGGTCGGATATATTGAATATATAAAAAAAATAAATCGTTAGTAATAACACAGTGATCCGTCATAAAATGTTAAGATATTATTTATGTTAGATTAATGTACCATGCAGCATTATTGTTGTGATAAACGTAAAACACACCAATCACATTTTTTTCCACCACGACTCAATAACATCACATTTTATAGAAACAGGAAACATGCTCACGTTGTCGGTTATTTGAATATTGAGTGTCAACATTTTTTTTCTCTCTCTCAAAAATGGTTGTTCAACTAGAATAATTGCAAGTGTTATAGAAAATGCAGTTTATGTTGCTTTATTTTTCTCTCTGCTTATAAAATATAACTCATATAAATGCAAATACTTTGTTTTAGCAGAAGTCTATCAATATTATAATATTATCTAGTGTTCCCGAGAAAATATAAAAATGCAAACAAACGCTATATAAGAAGGATTGTGAGAATTACGTGTGCGTACACGGTAGTAAATTGAGTGAAATAATATGCATTGCACCCCAAAATTGGTAAACAAAAAAACGTAATAAAGCTTACATTTTTCTTCAACAATATTGTCTGAATTTTTATTACCCAAGTCAGTTATACGTCATTCCCTAACTTAAAATTAAAATGTATTAAAACGTTTCATACAATTATATTACTACAAAGTCGCGGAAAATCATTAAATGTCATATAAACACTGCTGGATCCTCATGTATACGGATCCTGTTTTCCTCTCTATTTGATTATAATTTATTTACTGAAAACAATTATATTATTACAATTGTTGTCGAGTGCGCGTCGAGTCATTCGGTGCTATTGTCTTGTGCGTAAGTGCAGGGTACCTACGTAAACAAAGTGATTCTAATTTAGTGAATTGGTATTGGAACGTGACTCGAAGTTTACGATGTGTAAATGTGTATACCTACACTGCAGCAGGCCTCCGAAAACGCGTAACGCACGCGACACCTGTGCACAGCATAATATATTTTTATTGGTAAAAAAAAGTAATAAAGACCGTTTCATCGGACGAAATGTAAATAAATCGTTTTCGATAAAAAAAAAAAATATATAGCTGTACGTTTTTAAATAGTCGTGATGGGTACGGGCAGATGAAAACGGCTTATATATATATGTAAGTGATTGAAAGTAAAACAGTAGATACCTAACACTGCGATGAGATACGATTACGGGTGAACTATACGCCGCCGTGGTGGGGATCGGAGAGAAATTTCCCCGGGGGCGGTTGCGGGTCCCGGCCGTTTAGAAAGTACCAGTTTTCTGGAGAAACGATTTTCGTGGGACACGACATCGTTGTCGTATCGGAGGCACATATTATGTACCGCATTATAAATTATAATATTCTATCGAAGTATCGAAGTGCACACGTACACAACGTGTAATATATAAATCTCGCGTTGTGTATATATACCTACGATTCCGGTTGCTTTCTATACGGCGGCCTAGCTATATATAGCGTCCTGGCACGCCCACATGGTCGACACATATACGCGACCGGTATGGAGGTCACATCCTTGAACCCGTTTCGGTGGGAGCCCGCGCCCGTCTTCGCGCCCGCATCCGGATTTAGGTTTCCGGAATACCGCTGGACGCGGTCAGGTCGGATATAGGTAGGTAGGTAAGTGTATAATAGGTAACACATTCGCTCATTAAAATACGGATCAACAGCTAGTACGGTGGTCCATTCTCTATCTACCGGATTAAAAAAAAAAAATGGGAGAACGTTAAAGAATATTTTCACATTTTATTGGATTTAATAAATTATTCAATAACTTAGGCAGTAGATTCCTAACTGATGTACTTTTAGTTTTAATGATATTGAAAAAAATCTCAATCTTAATACTTTGTCGACCCGTAGAAAAATGCAGACATTTCCATTTTCCTTCCTTTGAAAGTTAATAATGTCACAGGTAGTAGGTGCCCGGGGATTAGGGCTGGCGTCGGCAATAATGATTATTATTATTTATGCAGACGGATATTTGATATTCACGTGGCCAGACTATACTCTCTCCGTCCGACACTCTCTCTATCTCTCTCCCTATCTCCCTGTCTGTCCATCTTTCTCTCTCACTCTTTCACTCGCTCGTTCCGGCATAACATAGGACTGGTGACGTCACGGAATACATCCCGAGATCGTTTTCGCCGTCGTTTGGGTAGGTACTGGCCATTTTATGAGACCTTTCGTTTCCACGCGGATACGGATATATACCTACGGTCGGCTGCAAAGACAGATACGACTTTCTAGAGCCATAGTCTTGGAAAATATTCCAATATTATTATAGTTATGGCCGTCGAGCTAATCGTACGAGGTTGGTACACGATTTATATACCTACAGTTTGTAGTGAAAACAATCGTCGGTCCACGACAACAAAATTGTGTTCATCTATAATTCCGGAGAAATGTTATAACTGTGTTTCTATAATATTATAATAATATAACAATATTATTAAAAGTAGTCGAAGGTTGAACGGCGATTTTAGTACATACAGATACGTTAAAATGTGAACACTAAGATAGGTTATATTGTGGTAGTTACTGGTTAGTATAACTGGTTATAACGGTTCAATCGTGTAAAAATGTTGTAATTGTACCTCCGAACAAGATCTACAATAATAATTAGTATAAAATTTAGATTAAATTCAACAAGTGTTGCATTAAATCGTAATAATGTTTTTACACGGAAAATAATAATAATAACATTATGCATCTCGAAGTAACGATACAGCCCCAGGAAATAAATCGAGAATACACGTGTAAGGTGAGGTAAATATTGTACCTACGATGTCGTGCAACGCGGTCGAGTCTCTCATTCGTATAATTAATATTTCCTTGTTGTAATTGCGGATACCTATTGTATATTTAACACCTAACCGCCTCGGGCTCGACTGAAGTATGCGCTGCGTTCGTCTATTTATTGGACCATTGATATTTGCAGGCTTGAATAATGAAGCGTGTTAAAATGCACACGAGAAAAAAAAGAGATAAAAAATCCACACCAACGCACACGAATAAACCATTCGGCAAAATACAATATATTATTATTATTATACGTACCTATAGTATTGTAATTAATCACTGCAGTTCGTATACGTTGGAGGTACGTTGGAAAATCGTATACGCTAGCGTGTATGATAAATCACCGGAAAAGTTTCGATGGGAAATGAGCTCGATGTGGCGTAAGTATTTGCCTCGATCTATATAATACTACACTGTGCACTGCGGTAAATGCAGCACCAGGTACCGTATTATGTTATATTAATTATAATATTAAATATTGTTAATACCTATGCCGCTGAGACGAATCAGTACACCCGGTGGACATACGTTAATTATTTGGACGTTTTCCGTCTTTTAAATGTCTTGGCGACAGTGATGATTATAATGTTATTATCATGGTCGTCACGTCATTTCTATATTATAATATGTTGTTTTAGTATCAGACCAATTGCAAAATCGCCCGTGGTGTACCTACCTTATATCTTTAATTAGGTACTATTTTTTTTTAGCAAATATCGCTTTATCGAGACATAACTAATAAGATCCTAAAAATCGTATACGTAATCGTATAGTTAGATATTGGGAAGTAAGGTTAGATGCTTTATAGACATATATACCTTACTCATTAGTCATTATAGACTGTGCACAGCACAGTTATTCGTGATCTCACAGGAGCGACAGGAGTTGACCTCACTCGCTCGGTTCATCCGTAGTCTCGTAATATAAAATTTTAACTTAGCAGTTTTACACGTACATAGTAGATTAATCTCTTTAAAATTACTTTACGATAAATTCTAATTAAAATACGCGAGTCGCAATCGAAGCACGCAAACGAGAAATTCAACCATTTAACAGAGGTAACATTCGAGGAGTGGGCGTATAAAGGGACCCATCGATTCCGCAAGTATATGTGCAGATAAATTTAAAACAACCTATCAATTATCATCTGCGGTCAACTTGGTTATAATTAATTTAATTATAACAGTATATACTATATATTATAAAATGTAATCTCAATACAGGTCAATTTTTTATAGGTAATTTTTTCAAAACTATAAAATATTATTTCTTATAATATGAATATTGGAAAGAAATATATTACTTTACAAAATAAAATATATTCCCTCATCTATAATTTTTTATGGACTCTGTTGAATCGCCTAGTGCTCTTTTGAGCTGATTTGAAAAACAGAAAAACTGTACATTATAATATTATTATCAATAATGTATATACCAATTAATAAACGATTGACGAAATTACGATTTATAACTTTTTATACTCCCACTATACTTTCTTGATTTGACTAGTGATATTGTTAGACATATTGTTGGGATTCTTTTCAGTTGAAAAAACAATAGCCGACCCCGAATGTCTTAAACTTACAAATCAAAATTGGCGGAATCAATGGGTGTTAAATCGCTGTACTTTGTTGCGGAATCGATGAACATTTTTTCCAAAAAGGTCTGATGAAAATATGGAATAGGATAAAGCCTGGAGGTGCATATAAGTGGCTCAAAGAAGGTAGAAATAATCACAGGTAATCGATTCGGGACGTGTAGCGGCGATGGATGTGGTGAGGCGGTGGTGGCGTAACCGGACGAAAGTTACCGGAAGTTTTTATGCACTCACGCGCTCGGCCCTTGGCCACCGTCCTGGTCTCGCCGGATTCGTCATCATCGTCATCGTCGTCGTCATCATCGTCATCATCGTCGTCGTCACTGCCACTCGTGGCCGCGGCCGACGAATCGTCGTCGTCGTCATCGTCATCGTCATCATCGTCGTCGTCATCATCGTCGTCGTCATCGCTCGCGTTGGCCGGCGCAGGAGCAGCCGCGGCCGCGATGCTATTGGACTCGACAGCCTGCACGGAAGACGCGACGGAAGCGGCACCGTCCTCGCCGTCCGTCAAGTCGTCGGGCACAGGCGAGAGGAGCGTGACGGTGTGTGGTCCGTCTTGGTCGGCAGCCGCCCCGTCGTCCACGCCAGCGCCGTCGTCATAGTTGACGCTGGACACTGCGGAGCCGTCGCCGCCCGTCCCGTAGTCCGACGAGTCGTCAGCCGGTGACGACACGGACAGGCCCTGCACGGGCACTGCAGTGGTGGACGCCTGTCCGAACACCAGTGTACTGACCGAAGACGTCTCGTCCTCTTCTTCGTCATCTGTGATCATGCAATACACAAGAACAACAACGTCCGTTATTATGTCGGTGTAAACAATAATATTATTTAATATCGCGACATCGATAAAGTAGTAAACAACATAGTATAATAATATTATAGTAAGCGACTTTAAGTACTTTATATTTACATGGAAATCTGACAAACCCGTATCCTTTCGGCAGCAAACATCGCGAAGTTTAAATAAATAGCATACTTAGGTATTAAGTTATATTAATATATATACACACCGATTTTCTTTGTATTTTTTATTTACCTCCACCTACGAATGATGTACGAAGAAGAGTCCTTTCTATTTTATTATATTAATTACATACTTCCTTCGTCCTTGTCGTCGTCGCAGTCACCTTCGTCGTCTTAAAACACGTCTTCATCACCGGATCGCAGCTTACAGTACGACGATAGTATATATATCATTAAGCCGGTTATTGTATATTATATTATAGGTTACTGGTTTATATTGGTATATACGAACTTAGATCCTTTTTTTCACCTTACCTCTAAAATATCGCCACAATCGGGATATTTTCTATGATCTCGAGATTTAACCCGATCGTCAATTGACGAAAAATAAATATTATTATTATTATGAGCCTCGTCAACCATAACCTGCACGCCGTTGAATTTCAAGTGAAAATTTAAACTGAACTTTAAGCCGTACATAATAATATACTTATACAGACCTTTTATAATACTATCGTGTATTTCTACTATACATTCCAATACCAACAGGTACATATTATTATAATATTATTTCTACTATAATTGCACGTTATATAGTCGAATATAATAATATTGTATTATAAGGCCGATTTAAATATATTAATAATATTATGCACTGTGCTTACAATAATAATAATGATAATAGTTCGGCGTCGAGTTAGTACAATAGGAGTGCGGACAGGAAACGCATATTAGAATATAATGATATTATTATATTATATTATTATAACGGAGACTATTTCCGGGCGAAATTCTTTGCAAAGTTCCTGCGAGCTTGCGCAACATTTCACCCACCACACACCATCCTGTAGGTATACATCACTACACCACGCACAGTATAAAGCGAAACACTAACGTTTATTATGTATGTGTGGTGTGTATATGTCAGTGTGTGTGTGTGTGTGTGTGTGTGTGTGTGTGTGTGTGTGTGTGTGTGTGTGTGTGTGTGTGTGTGTGTGAGTGAGTGAGTGTGTTTGTGTGTATGTGTGTGCAGAATATACCTTCACCGTTATTGTTTTTTTCCATACTTTTACTGTATTATAATAATTGTTTATATTATTAATTATATACGCTGTACTAATAGTATGATCCAAATAGTATTATAATGACAATAATGTACTCAGCGTGTGCACTGATAATAATAAGGTGTGGATTTAAATTATTAACATAATGTAGTTTCAATGTATTCAAATCTGTTTATTTGCTGAAATATTTGGTATCACAGCCATGTTTTTTTTTTTACTTTTTGATAAAAAATAATAATAATTCGTTATGACACTCAAAGATATTAATATTATTATAATAAATCTTACTCTATATTGAACACGAATTAACATAAATTTGTTATGACTGTTATTAAATGACACACTAAAATATTATATATATATGCATGTATGTATTCGTTATTCGAGTAGTTGTTGTTTGGTAACAAATTGGCGTAAATAAATATATATTTTTATATATTATTATATATTATATCATATTATGTATAAAAAAAAAATTATAGGTGTAATATTATAGCGTTGAAATATTGAATTTCTAATATCTAAAATAAATTATTAATTAATAAATAAATAAATAAATAAATAAATAAATAAAAACTTTAAATAAATAAGTTTTGTTTTTACATTCTTAAATCTATGTCGTTGTTTTTGTTGTTGTTTTTTTTGTATATCATAGTGTTTTTGATCGAGTCCGTTAAGTAGTGAGATGAGTTTCTCGATGTTGTTTTTCACATGTCATATACAATGTAAAAATGTGTATACGTATATATATATATTATATATATGTATTTTATGTACACATTGTCGTATCTTGATGTTATGTTTCTGTAATTGTTAGTCTCCCGCGGTCGATCGGGTTCGATCAACCTAAAAAAAACAAACAGACACACAATGCCAAAATTACACTCGTGTCATAGATTCCAACAGATGGCATATATACGTAGGTACGTTATGTGGCGTGCGACATGCTACACGTTCATCAAAATATACCCACAGGGGAAAATGGAAAAAATCTGAACCAAAATTTGTCCTCGCCGGATTGATAGTTATGAGATATAAAAGGTTATAGGTCGTAAGTGGTCGAAACCACAGTGGAAAGTTGCACGTCGAATAACATAGTGGCGTTTTACGAGACTCAGCTGAACACAGTAGACGCAAAGGTCTTTGGAAACGACGTTGTATTTTTTTTAACCCGATAGTTTGTGTATTATTATCGTTACTATGATAACGTTTAGCATAATATTGCTTAACGATACGATCGGGGACGAATTTTGGCCGAATTTTATGCATATCATTGTCGGGTAATTTTTACTTAACTACATGAAATGATCAGATGAATGAGTGAAAAATATAACATTTATGTCCTGGAACTATGTATATAAATTTATATTACGATAGTAGTACAAATATATACATAATGATCGTCCTGTGAATGTTATGAAACTGGCAGAAGCAATATTGAATAAAAATTACTATAAAACATAATTGTCATGTGTTTATGTTTACAGTTTTGCATTGTTCACTGTTCGCAATTCGTTTTGGTAATATGTAGTGCTTTTGTGATGATTTTTGGTGTCAACGATCGAGAGTATTAATCATTGTTTATCGAATCACCGTTATCAGGTGTGTAAAGCGAGCAAAGAAGAAGAAGAAGAAGAAAAAGATGGTGAACAACGAAAAATAAAAAATATAATAAAGCGACTAATAATATTATTACAAAAAGTGTGCACAACAGCGATTTTCTCAGCCACGTACCATTGCCTGGGATATAATTATTATTATATGCCCACTTTGCAGGTGTACAATATTATGTATAGGTATAGAGACGCGTGCGCGATGGTGACAGAGATCATGACCGAGATCGAATTTTATCCGTACGAAATTGCGGGAAACGCATTTATTTATTTATCGGTTTTTGTTGTTTCTTTTTCCCGTAGACCGATATCGCAACGTGCAGTACGTATATCACACGTTCGGTACGAGAGATTTCGAATCGCATAAAAACGGTGGACGACGAGAAAATGAACTCTGGCGAAATCGTCGAAACGTTTGGAACTCTCGACGGGCAATCGGGGGGGGGGGGGGGGGTCTGGTGTTTCCACCGTCCGCTTCCATTATCCGCCTTCCGTGCGAACTTAATCGATTTGATTGCGTGTCGTCTGAATACTGTTCGACAAGCTGGAAACGAATATCGATCCGATCGGATGGACACAGCGGGCGCGCACGGTTGAGCTGACAATTTAAAATTGTTTTCGGTATAGAATTGTAGGTACACACAAACAGGGTATCATAGACTGCACACACAGCAGCGGGAATCGAAGGCGTCCAAACGTCGCCGAGAAATTGCGAGAGCCCAACGTTCGGGATGATACCGAACGCGTACCTACTTACCGTGTGGTATTTTTTGAATAAAACTCAACATGTGTGTCTGGGGGTGGAAGAGATAAAATCCAGAAAAAACCCTACTTGTTATATTAATAACTGTCTGACAAATTCATGCGTTTCGAGAGAAATGAGGTGGGCAATATACATAGGTACGTGGCGCAGAACAATAAATTAAGTGCTGCGTAAAGCTGGGTTCACACTGCACCGTGGCACGTGGTGGATAGGTAACCACATGTTGGTACCCGGAACGTTTCCTTCCTACAAGTTGAATACTATATTCAACTATACACGACAAGGCGTAGTGAGAACCCGGTCTTAAAGCTTTTATTTTTATCGTTTCCCCTGATGGTGCAGCATTTAAAGGCAATATGTGAAGAGATCGTCGAATGACGCTCAATCACGGTTACACCATATATTGTGATAATATATGGCGTACGTGAAAAATAATATTATTTAATTATCTAAATGGAAAACAGTGACTGACCTCCAAGGATGTCTTCGAAGAATCGGTCGAAGTAATCGTCGTCTTCGTCTTCGTCATCGTCGTCTTCGTCATCACCACCGGAACTCGCGGCTGGAGCCGCTGTGGTACCGGAAGTCGATCCGGAAGCTGCTGCCGACTGATCGGCGGCGCCGTTGACGGCGTTTGCGCTGGCCGGTTGTGGCACGACATCTTCTTCTTCCTCGTCATCATCGTCGTCGTCATCGTCGTCATCGTCTTCCTCTTCTTCATCATCGTCGTCGTCATCGTCGCCGGTGATGTCCAAGTCGACTACATCGTCGTCGTCGTCGTCGTCATCATCGTCGTCCTCGTCTGTGGACGCTTCCGGTGCGACAGCGGCCGGCGCGGACGGCAGAGCCACCGGAACTGATTCGGAAACGGGGGCCGGTTGCACGGCGGCTGTTTCGACCGACTGTCGGCCACTGTCAGGCGACGTGGCTACCAGCTTGTCTGCCGTCTCGGGCGCGGCCGCGTTCGCATGGTGATGTTCCTTTTCCGGTTCGGATGTTGAGCTGCTAACGATGGGTGACGAGCTGGCGCTGTACATTAGCGCGCAGCATCCCAAACTCACGATCAGCACCCATTTTATCATCTGCAACACCATCGCGGCACAAATAAACACGCTATGTCGTTATATATATATTATATATACACACACACACACACACACACGATGATCTACGCTATAATACTATTATTATATTATGTACACGCCGGTAGTTCGGAGTGGCCTCCTCCCCAAAACTGAGTTTGGGGCTCGGGGGGCACCGCGTCCGAATGAAGTATATTTTTCTAAAGTACCTATATAGAAAGCCAAAACCTTGAAAAAAAAAACCGTGTTCTCGTGGTAACGACCACGGTGTCCGAGGTATATACGAACGTTGTGCATTTCAAAGACATATTTCGTGTATGTGTATCGAGAAGAGGACTTCGGTATTTCGAGTTTAACGGTTTTTTTTTTTTTGGTCGACATTTCGTTAAACCGTCACCCGGAAACGTGGTCGTGGTACGCCGCTGACCTACATGCGTCCACGACATCGACCCGAAACTGGTTCAAGTGTATATTATAATCATTATATAACAATAATTAATAATGGTATAAATAATTCACCTTGAACCTTGATGCGTTCCCAGAACGCCGCGAATAAACCCGTCACAGAACCACCACATTGCGTGTACCCTATTGCTATATAATATATAAATATGGTAATATTTATTATATATTTACTACGCCACTACGTCTATTTATGCGTTTTTTTCTTTTTTTCGCCAACTATTATTTGATTTACATTATAAAATATAATATATAACAAACATAGGTATATTAGATATACTGAGGTTGGCGTAAAAAAAAAAATAAAATAAAACACCAAGCTAAAAACAAGCGCCTTCGGTTTGCCCACTCGTACGACGACAACCTGGAAAAGCGTTTGCGATTTGTGCGATCCCAGAACCCACGGGTGGAGGAAGTCATACAAGAAGTAATAATATTCTCACCGATAGATTGCGAGAAGGAGGCGACTTGACATCGCTGATCTCATTAGGGACACTAATGGAGATCGTGGTAGTATCCAAGGGTCGTTTATTATATTTCTCATCCTGGCTCGTATACATCCTAAAATATTTAGGGTAATCTCAGTCCGAGTCTACACGCCAAATTAAAAATATATTATTATTTTAATTTTATTTTTGTCAATTCTCGAACCGCTGACTTTGGCGTTTCGATTATTCCACACGATCTTCCGTAGTAAAATATATTAATATCTGTTTGTTGTGGCTATTAATGTTGTTGATCAACGTGTACGAGTTTAAAATATATATATTTATTTCATATTTATCATGTTGGAAAAAAAACAAAACACTAACCTTTGAAATTTGTTAATGAAAACGTCTTCTAGGCGTGAGTAAGTTCCGCACCACGGAATTGATTTCGGCTTACGATCCGAACAGTAGTCGCGAATCGGTGTAAAAAAAATTATAACTCGCAACACTCTGTGTAATAGCACGCACGCACGGAATATTTGATGGTAAACGCACGCGAATCAGCAAACCGAACACACTGGCAGCAGTTGTACTACTCTCCGACTATTCAGTCAACTCTTAAATGCGCGTACTGAGCTTCGGCAATTGACTAAAAGAGTAGTTTAAACTTAGAAGAGCTATATACCGGAGAAGGTGCCGTTATAGTTGATGACCTGCGCCGTGCCAAGTGCGCGCCAAGAAGACTTTCCCTAGGACGTGGTCCCCCCTCCCCTTCGTCCTCCCGGCAGCAGGAGAATAGTGTTTTTTTTTTAAAGACAAAAATCGTTGGCTATAACACACACACTCACATACATACACATTCATGTCCATCTATAATTTTCCAATGTGAAACTCATTTTGTACATCCTATTTTATATACCTCCGTTTGCATTCCAACTGCCTAAAATCATCACGGCCTTGCGTCCGCGTCCGTATTACACAAATAATTATTATTATTATAGTTTATTATCCTTTAAATATATTTATTATTTAAGAGTCGTCGTTACACGCGTAGAGCGACGTCATACGCTGATAGGACACATAATATTATATTACCTATTTCGAATTGTATATAGTTACGAATTACGATGGTAATACTATTATTTTCGTATGGTGAATTATTAAAATTTTTACTACTTCCAATTGCAAATAATCATTTCACAAAGTCAATAATATAATATTTTGTCGTTATTATAATAATATATAGGTTTATTCTCGTGACCTTGGTCATTGAAATGTCCGGAGACGTGTGTACATATTTTTAACCGTATCGGTTATTTTACAGTTAATATCTTAAAAAGTCAAAAGATAATAACTATTATTGACGTTTATAATATTATTATCGTATCCTACGTATTCGGGACGACGTGGTATGAGGTTAATACCAATTCTTTAGTACGTTGCAACGGGATTTCTAAATTAAATAATTGTTAATGAACGCAATTACTGATCAAACGTACAAAGTACCTATAACATTATTTTTGTTTATTCCGGTTCCGACTGTTATTGCTTCCAATCGCACGGCAACACATTGCTTATCAATGCCAACTTACTGTAATATAGTAATCTAAACCTAGCCCGCGGTCTGCAACGTAACGCATTGACGTTTAAGCTGCCGTGCACGGTGTAGGTACATAATGATAATAATATAATACCTGTGTGTGTGTGTGTGAAAATTACATTTTTACGATTCTATTGTCACTGTGAATGCAAGATATCTCTCGATTTTTATCGATTTTATATCTTAATGCTTTTGCTTTTGCTATTTTATCACTAATTAGTATTATTAATTATGTTTGTATGAACATTATTTTACAGCTTATCACAGCTATAATAAACGTCACTCACCTATTAAGTACCTATACACATTACACATGCGTAACACCTATAGTATTCTATTATTTTCAACAAGGTATTTGAATTTGTGGTGATAATTATAATCTATTTTGAGCGGAGTATGATATTTTGTAGAAATCAACGAGTTATTTTTGAAAATGTCTTTGTATGCACTTGTGACTTTTTGTTACTCGAGTTTACTTTATTCGGGGTGGCCCTGAAGGGAGAAATTTGTTGGTTATATAATATGTACTACTTGTGGTTTTGCCAGAATCAACAAAATATGTAATATAGGTAAGAATAGCACACCAAAAGAGCAAAACTGTCAAAGAGAGAAGAGAAATACGTCGGCGACGTTCTAAACTTTTTAGTTATACGAATACTCAAGTACTCGACATTTAATTATTATACATAGCATATTCATATACTCACAGGATGATTTATTGAATACATTCACTAAATTTTGCAGTGGAGCTACGGAGTTTCTATTACGTCACTTTACCAGCCGTAATGTGTAACTAATATATGAAATAATTTACTTAATATCATTAAAGTTACAACAATTTGCATCTATGGCATTGTAAATATGTATAATATTCTTTAACGTATGTTATGTCGGTAATAGGTAGATGAAATTAAATATATTTTAAATTATATTTATTCTTAAATAAAAATAAAGCAACACAAAGACAAATACCTATACATTCAACTATTTAGTAACATTGATTAATAAAATATGGAACGTGAAATCAATAAATCATAGTAAAATATTTATGTAGATCAGAATCAAATTAAAAAATAGAAATAAGAAAAGATACGTATAAAAGTAGGTACATTATGATTAATAACTGTTATACCTAATTAAGATTAAAGTAATGTATACAAATTATTATATTCTTTAGCTAATTATTGCTGTGGCTTTTTCTAAACATGAATAAAAATAGGTTCTCGTATTTAAAATGAATTTACTATCGTACAATTTAAAATATCAAATTAAATGGTAAATTGGTTTTATTATTATTTTTCATTAATTATCCGACGGTAAATATAAATCCATAGAAAAACAGTAATTTTGAAATGATGCACTTTGTTATTAATTAATTAAAAATAAATTTGAATATGATTTAAAAATATAAGTAAAAAGAAAACAGTTGTTTAAATTAAAACGTCATAAATATTTTGAATAGATAAATGTTTGTAGTTAATGCAAAGAAACTTGAACAATAAAACCTATTCTGAAAAAACAGCCCTTAAATTATTACATTTTTTCATGATGTCGATTTCAATTAGACTTGATGACGAATTCAAATCTGTTTTCAGAATTCTTATCTATTCATTAGATCAATTGGTATGTTTGGCAAAAAAACACGTCCAAAATAGTATATCACGCGTGTGTTAGACGAAAACAGAAAATCACGGTATCAAATCCCCTTAACTATTATTTATACTTATTACTTAATATATATGCAGGTACTTAAGCTATTACTCTAATTGATTGTATAATATGTACAGAACGACCTACGTCTTAGAAGTGTTCATTAGTAGGTACTACAAGTATTATATATTTAAAATCTATTTTATGTATAATGTATATATATAATGTATATTATAATGTATATATAATAGTATATAGTATATGCGTGGTAGGGTGATCATAGGGTGATCTATATACCAGTGCTCATCAAACTTTTTTCGTAAAATGACCCCCCTAAGGTTCAAGACTACATTTATACCATAAAAATCATTAAAATAACAGGACATTTTTTTTCTTAATTACATAATATATATATATTATATATACTCATCAAAATTAAATTGTCGAATACTTAATAGTTAATATTAAAAACACAGATCAAATATATAGTAAATAGATAGGTGTAAAGATAAAGATAGTTTAAAAAATGTAAGTAAATTGTTATATTATTTTCTTTCAACCATTTTTCAATTTTAACTACTGTAACAGTTATATAATATAGATTTACATAATTAAAGTTAAAATGGTATATTAAGTTTTTCATTGTTGATTGTCTAAAGTGAGATAAGCTTCTTCAATGTACCAATAGTTGTATTATTTATTAGATCTCTGTCTATTCAATTTTGATAATAGAATTTTTTTAAAAAATTAATTTCATAAAATAAATATTTTTAAATATTGTATGCCCCCTCCCTATTATATATACGGCACCTAAGAGGCTATGGTCCACAGTTTAAGAAGCACTGTTCAATACTACGGTTAATATACTGCAAGAAATACTCGGAAACGTATATTACCGTCCCCGTGTAAGGAAGAAAGGCCATGATCGGGAATTCCCAGAAATAACAAAAAATGAAAAAAATTACTAATTTTTTTTTTTATTAGAGACAGATACGCCTCTTAGTTTATGTATATTTTTAAATAATTAAATATGTATAACTATATTGTTTTATATATTTTAATAATTTCTAAATGTAAGTATTATAAAATCCTGTAATAGTCCAAGATAGTTATTCATAATTAGGTAAGTACTCAGTACAGTTAATATTTCAGCAGAATAAAAGAGTAATTTTGTTCAGAGTGAGTATCCTTATTGCAAGGATATAGTACTCAATTATTGATGAGACCTTTTTATATATAGTTTTTAGATTCTAAAAAGAATCAAGAAAGTATTAAAATAAAATCGAAAAAATGTCTCACAAATGTTTTGTTTATTATTTATTATCATCGTAACACTATAAGAATGCCAAAAAAATATTTATATGATACACACCTAGTAAAATATAGCTTTCGGTTTATATTCTCTATTTGCTAGTTAAAGCTAGAATAACTGAATATGAACAAGGGTCTAGGATGCTTAGACCATGATGTGTTTTCTAAAATCTTTAACAGGATTTCTATTCGTCCAAGAATAATATAACTCGTTATTATGAACTCGTATTGCATCATTTAATAATTTATATTACCTTTCTATATTATCTTCTGTTTACGTCACACATGCTTGTTTAAAAGTGAGATTTTGAGTGTTTAAAATTGTTTAAAATATTAATTAAAGAAATAAAAAAAGGCTTATTCATTTTATATATTTTTTTTTTTTTATTAATTAACCCATGGCAACTTAGGTAGGTTAAACACGTGTGTTTGTTAGTCTTGGCAAATTTTTTAGTGAGCACCCGTAGGTATCTGCCATGCCCGGATGGGAGATGGCGGCACTTCTCTCCGGACACCGTGAATATTTTATACATTGTATTCAATTTAATTGTATTATTATTAAAAGCTACCTACATATATGATTTGTTAGATTAAAATAAGGTATTGATTATTATTGTTGGAAAAAAATATTGTTATTTAGTGACTATAAATGCTAGTCATATTTATTTATTTTTTTGCATTAATGTAATAAAAAAAAAATTCAGAGAACTGTAGTAGGACCTATTGATTCCACAAAATATATAGCATCGATACCGGCAGTATAGGTACATCAATACAAAGTACAAATCACAATTTATTGAATGCTAATTTTTAAGCAATACAAGTGATTTTTAAAATGAACATTTAGTAAAAAACTCCATTATTTAATTAAATACAGCATTATATAGTCTTATGATGGGTTAACAATAATTTGTTCCCGCAATTTCTATATGATTCATTAAAATTCCTACACGTTCCGGGAATTTCCGTCTCGTTGTGTTCTCGCGAATTGCCCATCTTCAGTTTATATATTTAATTATGTGAAAAAATTAAATGTCTATTAATGTACGTAATATATTATTATTCTTATTTTTTGGGGGGGGGTTTAGGTTTCGACAACTGAGGTCATTAGCCTGTAGAACTATGAGGGAGGGTACTATAGGTTTTGATCACGTGTGTGTTTGTTTTGGCAGAATTTTTAAGTGGGTTCCTGTAGGTATATGCCATTGCCATACCCGGGTGGAGGATGGCGGCCTCTCTCTCCGAACACCGTGACTGGCCGAAGAAAAATGGCACCCGTGGCCGAGTTCGCACTGGTGACGATGGACGTCGCAACCGACGCCTTAGTCCGCTCGGCCACTCCGTCTCCCAGTGTATTATTGTATTTATTATACCTACTCGTATATTACATTATTTATTATTTTTTGATAAGGATTGAAATAAATTCAACCAAAAACCAATGTCCCCCCTCCATAGTCAGAAAGCACGAAATATTCAAATATCATTAATTATTGTATATGGATACTGCATTTATATACAAAAACTTAATGTTTATAAGCATTATCTGCAGAAAAGCCATCGGGTATATCATCCGGGCATTACATATAGGTATATTACCTATGACAGCAGTAAAGTTGCTAAATATATTTTAAGATTTAAATAAAACAAAAAAGATAATCGACTATAAGTTACACTGTTAATATTTAAAAATATGTTATATAATAGTATGATGTCTTACAAGACTATAATATTACGACTTGTTTTAATAAAACAAACGTACATTTTGAATAAAACATCATCTATATGAAATTTAATGAAAACGTAGAAATAAAATACGTCGTTCTCCGAACATTTGTTTGTATATAAAATGTACAGAACTGAAGTATCTTGTAATTATTATTATAATTAATGTTTTAGAAATTCGTCGTGTTCTATAGTACATTTTAATATAATAATAATTGAGTGACTATTGGCTAATAGGCGCTAGTACAGCGATTTATGGTACCGAGTATATATTTGTGTTTAAGAAACGGATAATGGCAAAGTGTTTTTTATGAAATGGAAAAACAAATCTTATTGGTCTACACAATACATTCGTCCGTATCATGTGACTGTGTAAGATTATCTGCAGAATCCGTTTATCAAAAGAAAAAAAATGCACTAACGCCATCCCCTCCGAAATGGTCAAACTTGGGTTACATTAAAACGCAAGTGTATTGATGTCATAAATCATGTGTCGAAAAGGTAATTTGAAATGGTATTATATGCGCCAGCAGTACATATATTTAACGTCACAAACTTTACATCAAAGTTTAAAGCGGAGTACTATACAGGGTGATTCACCGACGATAATCACCCCCGTTTTTACATTTACCTAATGATAAACTTATTCAATTTAGAATTTTTGGAAATATTAAGTACCTATACTTCTAAGGTTTATATGTTTAAATACTTAACTACCTTTTCACAGTAATTTTGTCAAGCAGATGAATTGTTTGAAAATGTTGATGTAATCTAATCAAAGAGTTTCTGAGTTATTAAAATATATAATCATAAAATTTAAATTAAATTATACTTAGGATAATAGTTCTTATAAATGGTTTTAAAAAAATGATTCAACTCAACCTGCGTTGAGTAGAAAAAGGTTGAGAATCACTGATCTATTAGGTACTTATTATTCTCAGACAATTTTCACAAATTAAAAAATATGTATGGCTTAATATTATCTAGGTACTAATAACTATATTATTTTAAAATAATTATAGTCCACATATTTTCTTAGCTCATTATAAATTATCATGGACGATAAAACTATCTTTCTATTAGTACACAAAGCTATATAACTCAAAAACTACTCGTAAGAATTTCGATTTAGATATTTATTAAAAATTATTTTTTTTCCCTACATTTATAAGTTAAGCATATTGCTTATTCCAAAATTGTGATATTAAATCTAAATCTAAATTCTTAAGAGTGGTTTTTGAGTTATTTAGCTTTGTGTACTAAGGATGATAGTTTTATCGTCCATGATAATTGATATTAAGTTAAGAAGATATGGGGGATATAATTATTTTAAAATAATTATATTACCTATAGGTAAGGATTACATAATGGTTTGAAAAAAATATTGGAACGCCGTAGGTCACTAAAATGGTATAAATAAATAAAACTAAGTATTTAAAAATATTTTCCGTAAGACTTAAGTATACTTTTTTTTAAATATAATTTTTGATATAAACCATTTGATACAAAACAGAACAATACTCTTATCTGATAGAATAAGATAAGAGGGACTTCATCCCAGTGGAGATGTTTCATGAGCTACTTATAAATGCTAGATTTTCATCATAATGATACTTAAGCAAACTTACAATTCTAGAAATCAGAATTTGAAATATTGACGTTATTAAAGGAAAAATGGGAGTGAGTGCGTGCTCGGTGTATCATTCTTCATATTTTGATAGCCACGCGTACAGTAATAATATAACATAATATAGGTACGTAGTATATTTGTAATATTTCATGAAAACAATATAACATAATATCGCACTGTCAATAAGGCTACAACTAAAAATTCATGATTTTTGTGTTTATAGTGTTTATGGTGTCTATGAATTCGTTATTTTTTTCTTTTTTTTTAGTAATTGCTCAATATACCTTCTTATATTAATAATAATAATATTTGCTGAACATTTTTATTGTGTTGAACGTATGTATTAAATTCCTTAGTAAAATTTGGCCGTAAAACAAAATGTGGCTCGTTCACTGAAACGAGTACTTAGTACATAAGGTAAAACAATAAGGCCATACATTGAAATATGGCGCTCTCGCAACTTAAAACAATGAAACATTCAGAGGTATAACGCTGCATATTGAGATACCTAATAAAATATATTTACATATGTCATAACAATAGTAATATTAAAATATTATTGTCATTAATTTACTACCCATATTTTTACTCTAGTCGTACTCTATTATTCCAATTCATAGCATTTAAATTGTGTATATTTTTGTATTATTTACCACTTCTTGTGGTAGAGTTACAAAACTTTTAAGTTTGTGTGATACAAAAATATCTATTGAGACCCTTAAAAGAGCTAACATAAAGGAAAACCAAATAAGTACTTGATAGTTCATTGTACATGGTAAAAGTTGTATTTTTCTATCACAAGTATTAATATCAGCCATCAGGTATGTATTATTGAAAATGTATACATTATTAAAATATTTTTTAATAGACTAGTACAACAAGAAAAAATAATAGTTCTTCACTCTAGTCTCTATGATGACCACTGTACTCAACCGCAGTAGAAAATATTGATAAATTAAGGGAAAATAAGAAAAATAAGAGACAGAATAGATGTTAATTATTTTTTATTTTAATACAAAAAGTGATATTATTATTATAATTCTATTTTTTAATAATAATAATAATAATAATAATTTGATATACAAATGCATATAATATTATGCATGTATGTTCAATGTTAAATGTTAATATTGTTAAAAATAATTAAACATTTGAGAGACTTAAGTTGTTTATTTTATAAACTAAATAGTAAATATTATATTACCTATGCTTTTATTTTATTTTGCAATTTAAGTGTTTTTTAAAACCACTTGATTATAATCACAACAAAACTATAAATATTTATCTAACCTTAACATTATTTTTTGTTCGATGAAAAAATTGTCATTTTATTTTAAACTTTCATATTGATTTCCCGAACATTTGCTTTTTTTTAGTTATGGCCTTATTGTACCGTGTGAATCATATTATATGTATATATGCGTGTTGGTAAATCCACGATATGTACCTATATCTGATATATAGTGTGTTAACATATTGTGTTTTGTGTGATACATATTTGATGTGTAAAGTTTGTGTTGCCACCGCCCAGTATATAGTTATCCCCGAGCTGAAACACCGGTGGATGAATCGAACGATTAGTGCAATATTAGTTTAATATAGTTGGTGTATATACTATATATGGTATGTTCGCGCGTGGAATATATTTTAATAATAATACGCCAACATCACTCGGAAGAAAATCATTAAAACGTCACGCTTCGTGTTTAGGTTTGTGTAATATTATGCATACAGTGTATATAGACGAGTCGTGAGGGGTGTGTGTTGCATTCGTTGTACGCATAAGAGGAGGGTGAAAGTATACCGAGCTGTGTGTGTAATATACATGGGTGTCGGTGACAGACAAAAAAATAAAATCGAAATTAAAACATTGGCAATAGTACCTATATAGGACCCATATACCTATATTATATTGCTTTTTTCGAAGATCCACGAAAAACTCTCACGTGAATGTGTACGCATATATAATAACAATGATATTATTATTATTATAACAACATAATAATATACAAAGTACTATTATAAAATATCGGTTACACATAATGTTATACCTATATACACGGTGTCCGTCGTAATATTCCGTGAATAATCGATTTCTACGTTATACCAACATTTGATCTATTGGATTTGTGTTTTCTCTTTGCCGTTATTCGTCGGAACTCAGCTGTATTGTATATTATAATTTTATTATCACGGTCATATTATAGTCAACAATATCAATTTGGAAGGATTATAACGAATGATAATATTGTGTGTTCATTCTGGCAAGTATGTAAAGTACGCTGATAGAAACTGGTCCAGTTCATTTATTAAGAGTGCAGAATATGCAGCAGAAAGATTAAGCCATTTAAAATATCATCATGATTTATTAATATATGAATTATGAATACCAATATACCATAACAATGTCCATCAAGATATATTAATATAGGTATCATCAAAATTCAAAATATTTAAGCACACACGACATACCTATATAATTTTAGAATTTTTACGGGACGAGAAGAGTAATGAGTCAGCTGAATATCTTCACCACATATATTATTAAGACCCGGACAGATTATTATAGAAACTACCAACGAAACCGTACGTTGTTTTATTTTAAAAGAATCAGAATTGTACCAATTCATATATATATATTATAGTCCTGTTTTCAAAAACGAGTAACGAAACAAAAATATGCATATTCAACTAATCAAAGTGTATGTTGTATAAAGTTAATTACATTACACTATTACAGTATAGCTGCACGGCTGCACATTCCACAACAGTTCAGTCAAGCAATGGTACCGGACGTATAATCAAATATAAACATAGGTAATTCATTTTCTAATATAAACAAAACAATGCATTTAAATTAAATCTGACCGAAAACTGTAAGTAAGTTATAGGCTGAAAAACAATAACTAAATAATGTAAGTGTGACAAATTAAAAACCAACTTCATAAAATATCAATATTATACCATCAGATATTAATCAGCCAACCATCGATGTTTATCAAATCAAAAAAAAAAATATAACTAGCTCAAATAAAAAACAAAATAAAATATGTATGATATAAATTCCATAAAATATATTGACTTAGGGTTCTTGCCTCCTCGTCACTGTATCCCCATGGGTGCATGATGTATATATTTATATTATATTAAATGCACTGTTAAAATTGTATGGGTATTTCACATGATATAAAAAAATTAAAATAAAAAAAGATAACATTTTGTAAAATATTTGTTTTTTTTTATTACATTATACCAATCATACAGTATATTCGTGTTTTTACACACGTATTATGTGTATACAACTTTAGATAATAATCTTTGATATAATAAACTATTAATCAAACTATTGGTAGAAATATGAACAATTTTAAAAAGGATAAAATTTAAAAAAAAAAACACGACAATGATTTACTAATAAAAGATATATAAAACATTATGGCATGATTTGTTGATAAATCAATATATTATGTGTAATATAAAATTTATTTTGAAAAATGTTCTATAGACTATAAGGGACCATTATAGATTGACTTAATACGTTTTAAAAATACGAAATTTAGTAATTCATCGAACACTTTTTTAATGGGGACTTTTCGGTTGTTTATTTTGTTATAATCCTAAATATTACAACACCAATGTAATCAATAATGTATAAATTGAATTACGTGAAACAAATTACTGTATAGAAAAATTTTTAAGACTCAAGGGATTTTTTTTGAAAAATGGAAAAGTTTACGAGTCATACGAGTCATGACTGGAATATTTTATTGAATAAAACATAAAATTTGGTTTATTCTTCAAGAATTGTATCGTACACTGAACTACACAAATATGGGTATTGAATATTGAGTAATTTAATTTTTTTCGTCACTCTAACTTACCCTCATATAATATTATATTTTTCAAAGACGCACAACTTTAAAAGTCTTAAAGATTTTTGTACGATAAAATATAATTTTCATTAAATAATTAAGTAACGTGAAAGCTTACATTAATTAAAATTAGAATTACCCAACGGCTAAATAAATTATTAAGTTAAAAATTTAATACTTAAGTTAAAAAGTAAATGATACAATTTCTGCTTAATGAATATTCTAAAATAGGTTAAAAAATATATTAAAATAATGTTTTTTTTTTTTTTATGATTAAACATTTTAGATAGTAATATATTATACCTAATATCTAGAAATATCTAACTATGGTATCAAAACAATCATATAGTAATTGGTTGATAAATAAAAAGTGATCATAATATATTTTTTTTATTGTATTGTGAGTGACTCAAAAATATTCAGTAATTACAAGGTGATATTGTGTATGTACATAATATATATAGTATGGTAGTGGGCAGTAACTATATTTCCGAATAAAAGATATTTGCTCCACTCAGAAATGTGATTCAAATGATTTAATTACTATCACGTTTAAATTAAAAATAAATATTCAACCAAAAACTATTATTTATTATATTATATGTAATATGTACCTACCATTGTATCTGCTAAATAAAACTACCTTGTCCTAAGATTAGTAGACATATATTATGTGTATGTCTAACATTTAACATTTGTCTGTCTTTGCAGCTTAACCATTTAGTGAAGTAAATGTTTTATATCGGTTGTAAGAAATTGTGTTGTATTTATTATACTTCAGTCAACACTCATAACAACAGGTCTGTTCATTTTTTTTACATATTTGTTTTTTTATAAAACATGTTATTTTAGTTTTTTACGATTTGACAGTCATAAAAAAGTTGAGCTATATCATATTTTACTCATAATAACGGTCATATTTTATTCACTCATCTCACTTTTCATTTAATTTTTTTTTTCAAATAATTCAATTTTTCAGATATTATCAATAACACAAACATGTTAATAAGTACATTGCAAATAGTAGGTACTATACAGTAGAATTTTTACCATGGTAAATTTCTAATTATTTGTAGGAATTTGTACGAGTGTGTATGAAAGCCATCAATGGGATTTTTTTTAACCGGTTAAGTTTCTATTAGCGGTTTTTTGACATTTTCAACAGCTTGGCAGAAAACCGGTAAATACGACAAATTTTGCAAATATGATGTCCACCAGAAAAATTCTATACGTGTCTGACAAAAGAAAGCGAATATCATATAATAAGTAAAATAGGTATGTACCTATTCGAGTTATAAATTATTTTTGTCCCATTTCACCGCATCATCATCGTGTTGAACATTGATTAGACGGCGACTAAAAAGACCGAACGCTGCCAGCGTATAGTGTAATAGGTAATAATATTATGACGAACACGGTTTTTTTCTTTCTTTTTTTTTTTTTATTCTTTTAAGTATAAAAGTAATATTCATGAGAAAGTTTTACATTTTTGTACAAATGCCGCGGGCTCTCGACCACGCGTTAATAAAATTGGATTTTTATTGAGCCGATTACCTTGTTATGTATATACATATACCTATGTATAGTATATTTATCAGAGTAAGTAGGTAGTATAATATTAGGTGTAAAATAATTTTTGTCATTATATGTAATCCATTCTGATGCGGTGCCGCGTAGGTTGCTTTATTATATACTTAATATAACATAATATTGTAACCTGCATGTCACGCGGTTCACTGAAAATAAAAAGAAAGAGAGAAAGACGAGAAAAAAAAAGTTTAATTAATAAACAAATGAATTACCGTGTTTAATTCTTTGCCCGACACAGAAACCCGATTTAGATTTATAAATACACCAATTTGGTTTACCGCGGCGATGAGAAACTTTTGAAGCCAAAAACCGTGCGGTTGCAGATGACATACATTAATATTTATCACATACATAAACTCGCGCAAAATCGACGATAGCGATTTGAGGATGAGCACTGTGCAGACTTACATTAATTGTACACACATGTTGAGATCAATTTTATTGTTTTTCAATTGTTATAACTTATAAAACACTGTTTCCATTAATCATATTCATAATATAGTTGCTACCTATATCTATAGCATAATATGCTCGGCCAGAGATAATTCAAAGCCCTCAGAATCATTGGTAAAATCGATTAATTAGGATCCGCCACCATAAAATCGTTGTCGCTGCTAATTTTCACAATGAAATAATAGTATTTCTTAACTGATCACCCCGAGTAATTTATATCATGTAATCTAAATGTAAATCAGCATCTGCGAATGACCTAATGGCCACTGCTGTCGAGGGTATCTTTAAACGTTATACATATATAAAAAATACTACTTCAATGCAGTGATGTACCCTGCAGGGTTTTATAATGTAGTGGCAACATTCTATGTAAATAACCAGATAGGTACGAGGTATCACAAACAATTAATTAAACTTAGTTAATTACGTTACTAATGATTTTAAATCTAAGACCTAAGTAAATTACTTATACAAATCTTGGAGTTGCTTTCTTCTAGGAGATTTTTGCGAATATGTTTGAAGCACAATGTGTCTTTACAAAATACTTTTTTTTATTATTAATATTCTTTTATAACCTATCCATTCATAAACCGTTGTTTAGATTTTTTTCCTATTTCAGTAATATCGTTGAACTTTTGTTTGAATAGTAGGTAATTCACTTATCAGCATTGTCATGCAAACTTTGTAACTCACACTTAATTTTCCCCACGGCAGCTAAAGCTTTTTATAGATCTTTGAAAAGTCACACTTAAGTAAAATGTATAAACAAAATAAACTACTGTATCTATTTGTTCTTAAACTACTCATGATAAGGGGGCTATAGTCTCCAAGCCCCCCACTGCTTCAATGGAGTCCAACAAATTCGAGTTAATGATAAATATTGAATTTTTTTCATTTTGTTCACTCTTCTGCTGCTTTGAACTTTACATTATTTTTGTCTTATATAATGGGACCAGCTACGTATCTCAAAGATTTTGTAATCCGTGAAAATTCTAAATAATAAGCACTACCATCGGTTATTGTTTAATCGGATTTTTATACTTATGACTCAAAATCATAAGTTATGAGTTATGCGTATAAGTGTATAACACAATTATTTATATATATTATATTCTAAATTTTTGTAACCGCTATTAAGATTACAATACTATTATATTATATATTACATAATTTATTTTAATATATACCTAATGATAACCGAATAAGTTATTAGGCATTATTTTTTTGGTTCTTATTAGTTTTTATTATATTATTCTACTCGATATCAAATATGCCCCATATAGAGGCGTTTTCTCTTCGGTGTTAGCTAAATAGTAATATTTTCTAAATACAGGTTTCAGGTTGCTTGTGCTAGCGCATAGTTACTTAATGCATATGAAATTAAAACCAATAAATAGTTTTAGTTTGAACGTAGATATACCATTTGGCCTACTTATGTATACTCTTGTAATTAAAAAAAACAAGGCTATTTGAACGAACTAAATTATTGACTTTGAAACTATAATATATCCCTAGCTGACTTTAAATATGGTAGTTACTTTTTTCATCGAGTTTATTTCGAGAGAAAAAATTATTTTTATCGAGCGCGATCAGCGGCATAGAACTTAAACTGAATAAATTAAGCACATTGAATTATATCAATAGTTCAAACATTTATGCCATTTCCACCGCAATACATTAATTAGTTGGCAATAATTATTATTATTTCGATATTCCACCCTCGTTGTTGAATACCGATGTGGTGATATGTACACTTATGCACATCGAATGAGATTCGTGGTTTTACGATTAATGCAATATAGTATCGTACTATCGTCTATATTTAATTTAATGCATTAAACATTAATTTATAACCCTATATTATACACATACCTATATTGGCGCACGAATCTGCGTGTTGGCAAATTAAATTGTTACCAATTAATATTCTGCAATCAACGAATACAGAAAGAATGATGATTTTTTTTTTTTTGGGGGAGATTTAATATTTGGTTATGTTATATTATATTGTTAACCATTCGAGACATTTGTCAATTAAATTGAAAAAAAAATTGTATTTCATCAGTGTTCATTGTATCTACAATGTACATGATACACAATTATTATCGTTCTGTCGAAATTATATATTTAAATGGAAACATCACGGAACGTTTAGATGTTTTGATAGTACCTATGCGTAATATGATTTAATAACAATGATTATTTGTTGAAGCACTTATTAGTTACAATAAAAAATATTTAAAGTATAGTAAAAATGAATTTGCTGAATGTCGTATAAAAACTTTTCTCATAATAATTGTGAATAGTCGCGAAAAATTGATATTTAAATAATTGCCGGTGTCACCAGTTTAGTGATATTGCTTTATGTTTAATTTAATATGATTTCATTAAACTATTGTTTTTAAATGAATTGTTATTAGTTTACTTATAACCACTTTCTATAATATACGGCAACATATTTTTGTGGTGATTTTCTGCCAACTTATTAAAAACCAACCGAATTATTATTTTTTACTCAATTATGGAAAATTTAAATAATGATATATATTATATACATTATGATGCAATAGTATTATTGAAATTCATAACTGATTCAGACAATTAATTTATATCACTGTTATCAGTGTATTAGTATTATACATTTTATAGTATACATGCTATTATAATATCATAACAAGTGCTATAGAACAAAATTAAACAATGATGACAATTGACAACATAATGAAGAATATAAATCATACAATAAACAATAGCGGTATAAAGATAAACGAAAAATCTCCGAGTTTAATCGTTTTAGACAAATATCTACCAATCATGTCGTCCCATAGGTACAATGGCGACGGGTTATATTTCGTTACCATCGGAACACATGACGTGTAAATCATCATAATATTTGAAATTAACTGTAGCCCGACGATTATTGTACTCTCGGTATCGTTTATAATGTTTATATTATAGAGCATAAAAAACTTACTTCATTTTATATTATATAGATCGACCATATATTATTATAAAACTAAGTTACTAAGTAGGTACCTATATTATAAAGTGTTCAAGTGTATATCTATCAGATAGGTATACATAATACGTATACATACATATATAATATGTAAATATACAGCAACCCAGTGGCGTATTTAGAAATTTTGATAGGTGGGGGGGGGATGAAATATATAATAATAGGTACACTCAATAAATACGAATATAATATACAATGTTAAAATCCTCTTGTTGAGTTTAGTGTGGATCAAGGTGAAATAAGAATTAACACAAATTGTATAGTAAATTAGTACCTAAATGCATTTATTATAAATTCATACTAACGACAATCCCGTGTTTAATACGATAAACAAAAAAAAATAGTTATAATACAAAATCCTGTTTTCTATTTTTTTGGATGCTCAGTTCATCGATAAGCTTATCTGGCATGAATATTGTATTGACCGGTGACATGCAAATAAAGCCAATACATTACGAGGACGCTACACCCGTATGTGTTATCTCCGTCTTACACAAGCACGACATAGCAAATTGTCGTTCACTATTCTCAATAGCGTGCTGTTGGTTTTGATGGCGATAGGGTGAAATGACCTATTATCAAACTTTTAGTTAAGAACATTTTCTGGGTCTAAGCGTGGGTGATTTTTT
>NC_042494.1:113185613-113195400 GCF_005508785.2 Acyrthosiphon pisum | reverse complement strand
CTAAAAGTTTGATAATAGGTTGATTCACTCTAGTATCAAAACTAACAGCTCACTATTGAGAATAGTGAACGACAATTTCCTATGTCGTGCGTGTGTTAGACAGAAACAACATTCGCGGGTGTAAACCGCAGAATTCGACTGGTAAAATTTAAACCATGATTATAAAACGGGCCCTAAGTGTCTAAGTAGGTTATAATAAACAAAGTATATAATAATTACTATTTAATTTATAATTATTAATCAATATTAGATAGGAAAATTGATAAAATATTTACTTTTGTCATACTATTTATTAAGTATTAACTTAATACTTAATAAAAACTTGAAAAACATCGTTCAGTTGTATAGCAGTTGATACAGGCAAAGTATAAAATATTTTCAAGAGTTCATGAATATTTGTATAAACTTCTTTATCACAAACATCTAAAGCATTTAACCCAGAGGTGAATACAATGTTTTCAGTCACTAAAAATAAACCCATACCCTATGGTAAATTTACAGTCTTCATGGTAATTTTGTATTATTTACCGACTATTTATCGGAATTATTATAAACACTCATGCATGAAAAATAATTCGCAGAGAATTCAAAAATATAGTATACCATACCACCATAAAGATATATGTTTTTATTTTCCGATATTTGTGCCACGAACGACTAGTGGCGTATAGTACCTATATCAAAGCGGACAAATTACCACGGCTAGAACATTTAGAAAACAGATATAGGTACCTACTTAAAACTTAAAAGTAGTATCATATTGAGAAATACAGAAAATAAGTAAACTTAATTTTACAAAAAAAAAAGGTCAAGGGGGGAATCTATCCCCCATAACCACCCCGTAAATACGCCACACCAATCAAGGAGTATATTTCCATTAATTTTTTTTGTGCATTTAGATAATATCTCAATATAAAATATGTTAACAATACATAATATTAATTATTGTTTATGATCTAGGTCGCTAAAATGGTAAGAAAAATTGTATTTACATTTGTTTATTGACAAAGTATTATATATGCCACACGAGGGGAAAAGTGGGGTCCGGACCCGGAGTCCACCCCTTCAAACTTACAGTGTGCGATATTATAATAACAACTGACAACTATTTGCTGGAATAGAGCTGACAGTTGTACCGGATTTGGTAAGTTCCCACACGAAACATAGGTATAGTAGGTAAACGGTTGTCGGTTACATATGTAAATTTTTACAGGAAAAAATCCCCCGTACGTAAACTTCCAATGCGGGTATAAAATGAAATGTATTGCTTTATGTACATATAGTATACTGTAAAAGTATATCATGATAACGTCATTATCTTAAAAATCTATATAAATTATAATATTACGACTTTTCTTTATTGCACATGATAAGAAATGGCATGAGGACAATGCATTTTGTCGAATGCTAAATACATTTTAAATACGCTTTTTATGCAACAAAAAAACAATTAATTCATTTTAACCTCTTCAACTACATTTATTCTTAAGTCTGAATAAAGTGAGGAGGAAATTTTTTTTATAGTATACACTATACCTATATCGAAATGTTGTAATTGTCGTGTTGTTGTACTTTTGAAAATAAGTATAATAACATTATAATTTATAAATTAATTTGTTTCATTCGTGTTGGAACTTACACGTACGGGTGATTTTTACCTGCTATGCCTCGTATGGGAATTTACATTCATCCGGTAGTGGGCACTATATACACGAGTACCTATATTATTATAACTTGGTGGAAATAAAAAATCGCCCAAAACGTTCTTATATCGACGAGACGGGAGAAAGTCACTGCAGGTGGCAGTGTGCTGATGATGTTCGCCGGTAAATTGGTCTGGAGGTCATATTATAATAAATAACAATTATGCTATATAGAGCTCGGGCGTACAAAATATATAACGTCGATAGAATAATAGGCGTGTTAAGAGCGTTATAATTTATAGCAATATTCTACATCGATTGGACAGCGCAAACGGCCTTTGGAGGTGGTTTCATTCAAAAATTAAACTCGAGCAATCGTATAATAGTAATAATAATACAAACACGGACCGTCGTCGTCTCCACAGACGCCGTCGCGCGGTGTTGAGTGCGCGAGCATTCGATTAAAACAATATTATTAATAATATAAAACACACACGAGCGCGCATACGAGAGAGTGAAGTTGACCGTCGGTGTGTGTAAGTTATACCAATAGGTTCCTTATAAGTGCGTTGAACTTGTCCCGACATCCTTGACCCAAAAAAAGAAAAAAGAATATCGGGTAAAAATAAAAATGTATCCGTAATAATCTGTCGGAACTATCACCGGATAAAAGAAACCGAAAGAAAGACGTCGCGGGACCGGTTCCACGCGCTACCGTGGCACTAGCACTGCAAGGTTGTAATATACCATGTATTTTACGTTTTAAATAAATTATAATTTAATATACAATACGAAAAAAGAAATACAAGACGAGCATTAATAATAAATTAATATCTCAACAGGAAACCGTTTGATAAAAATGCTATCTCTGCATCTGAATTAGTTCCCACTGAGATTTTTCTATAACATAATTTGTAGGTCCTCCGTTTGTGTGTAGAATGTACCACTGATATAAATTACAAAACGTAAATGCACAACAATATAATTTAAGTCCAAAATAAATTAGACACACACACAGAAAATTACATCTCTAACTTGGTTTTACAAATTTAAGTTTTAATAAGACCTAATACTAATATTTATTTACGTTAAGTTATACAATTATTTAAAGTTATTATAAATAATTATTTTATTACAAAAAGACATAAGATTTTGAAACAAAAATTCAAACCAGGAACTAATTCAGACCGGCTCGGAATCGTACACCGAGAAAAATCTAAATGTTTAACGTTCATATTATATATTAATTACACTTAATATTATGCTCAGAAAGGTTCGATTTTTTGCATTTTGGTGTGACCGATCAATAGCTGTGTGCAGAGCTTATCTGTACCGTCACAGTGGTCCAGAAAATACGGTTTAGCTGCATGGTCAAAAGTTATTTTAAAAATAGGTACAATGAAAATTAAAGGTAATAAATATATAGATTATGTGAAATTTACTTGGCAATAATGAAATATAAAATTACTAGTTATCGTATTAATTAGAATATTAGATATAGTCGTGGCGACCATACAGCAATAAATGCAATCATATTATGTTCGTTCTCTTCACCAATGCGTTGCGACGTTGTAAACTAGGAATTATATATATCTGTCAAAAATATAATCATTTTTTTAAAAATATTATTCTATTATTATGGTAGGTACATACGTTCAAATTAAAATTTTGTAATTTATAATCAATAATAATTTGTACCGACATTAAAATTTCCCAATTTTTTCTTTTAATGAATACAAACTAATTATTATACACCAATTGGCAACTACTCTAATTTGTAAATATGTATAAGTTGTGTGACTTAAGCTGCTTTTTTGGTACATGTTTACAACTGAATTCGAAAAAAAATAGTGTTAATAAACGACTTACATTTTTCGTAAATTATTAATAATAACTAATTAGTAGTTAATAACACAATGTTAATTTTTTAATTTTAAACTATGCAGTTATTAAACATTACTATAACTATGGCGTGTTCTAATTTGTCATAATAAATAATTTGAATTTCTTTATGAATTTAAGAACATTATATAATATTAAATGGTTACTGTCCGACTAAGCTACTAATAAATATTTACAATAATTCAGAGAAAAACATTCGAGATTGAACACAAACAAGTCCTTCATAGTATGCTACTTCTTTCTTCCGATTCATATGACAGACCATGTCCAAAAAAAAACCAATCCAATTATCTGACCAAGTAAAGTACTTTAAAATTATTTAAAACTAGGAATTACGTAATTCCTAGTTTTAAATAATTTTGAATTAGATAAAGAATTCAGCGAAACTGATTACACTAGGAGTGATAGTGAGTAGTAAAACTTAAATATATATATTTTTTTTTTTATTATACCTAATTTTAAACTGTAAAATAAAATTGTTATATAACACAAAAATGCTTATATTATCTATAGTACTATAATGACCATCAAAAGTCAAAAATAAATAAATCTATTGAATTCAATATTGTATGAACTGAAATGTATAATAGATGATATTGTTAATTTTAACCAGCTAAATGTAGTTTCTGGACCAATGTGCAACGGGGAAATAATATATTGTTATTAGGGTTTACACATACTTGTGAGTTGTGAGCAAGCTCGGACGATTCTTTTCACATAACTGGCTCAGTAGCGTATTTAGGGGAGAAGTAGGGAAAATTGCCCCCGGCAGCATTTTTTGGTGGTAGAAAATTTTAGCAGTGACGTGTCCACTACAATTGTGACATGTCAACAATATTATATTACATAATATTTATGAAATAATCAATGATAAAATAAACGTATATTATATTATTATGTGGCGAATAACAGCGAATCAGTAGAACAATTTTGCAGTTTCTGGCTAACCCAGCTAGGAGTCAGGACACAAAGAGGAGAATTTCAATTTTATGCTTAGAATCTGAATACATCTATTATGAATAAATGCTTTAATTTCCGTGGTTATGCCAGACAAAGTATCGAAACAAATCAGTGATATATATGTGTTAAACCATGAAAGTTCATAATATTTTGTTTGATGTTTAGTATTGTATACCAATATGATTAATAAATCATACATTGCAGTTATTGCATTACGTATGTTTTTGTGTCGGGCTGCATCAAATACTTCAGCGGAACGCTCATTCAGTACCTAACTTTTAAAAGAGTTAAATCATATTTTAGATCATCCATGAATGACGGTCGTTTAAATTCTATCACTACATTGAAACACAGTTATTTCCAACATCATTAAGTTATGATGAAATACTTAAAGATTTTGCCTGAACAACAGCTCATCGAAAAAATCGAATTTAACTTTGGCGTTTATTTTTATTTATTTTATCTAGTAGTTTTTTATCAATAGTTTATTCCAATACCTATTCATTACTAATACAACATACTTCTGCTTTTCTTTTTTTCTTCTTATATTTATATTATAAGTTATAACATACTTATAATTGTCTTTAAATATTATTTCATAAATCATTATACTCCTACATTAATGCGGTATGTGACTAAATTAAATTGTTTTAACATAATATATTGGATGAGAACTAGACGAAAGAGCATGAAGAAAATGTGTATCCATGGTAAATGCTAAATCCTAAATACGTCACAGAGCTAGCTATGATATTCTTTTAATACACTCATGCGGCAATATATCTTGTAATTCTATTTAATATTATACAAGTTTAATATTGTAACTTCTAAGGGTAGGTATAAGATCATTATATGAAGCACAACGCTTCAATATATTAAATTTACATGTTTAATATCAAATCGTACGCGTAAACACGGCGATGATGTGGTTACGCAAATATACAGTACGATCGCAGAAATTACCTATAATATAATAATATAGATATGATATAGCATACGCTATAATACTGCTATTAAATAGTAGTGGTCCGCATATTTTTCTCGAGTTCAAATACTTCAATCAAGATTTTTCGCGACATCGACATCGTACGGACGAAACTGGTCGCCATTATATTTATATAGATATAATATTATATACGTTATATACTTTCACCATGATTTCGTATGTGGAATATTAATGTATATTTATTTTTCAAAACGCCGAACAGAATATTATAGAATCGATTTCGTCTCAGACTTTCGTTTTTCGCGTTTTCCAATGCCGATATATACACCTGGTACCTAACGAGTTTAAAACAATATAATATTATAGTATACCATATTATTATTATAAAGCTATGATCCTGAGCCGGGGCCTACGGTAAGCATGTGCGGGGGAGGAGTGGGAGAAGAATAGTTTTCGGCGCGGACGGTTACCGGAGACTGTCCTTCCCCGGTGGCGGTCTTCCGGGCGGGAAGGGTGGTGGGTGAGAGGGTGGTTAGAAGAAGGAGTGGGGCGGTGGACCGGCCTCCGGACACCGGACGGTGGCAGACCCAGTGACCCACAAAAACACGAGCGCGCGACCGACGTCGAAGGGCACATAACGCGCTCGCGTGGTGGACGCTTCGTAATTAATAAATTCCTGAACGTCGTCTTCGCCGCCGCAGCTCACAGTCGATTGCTATAACATTCGTTCGATTGAAATGCCACTCGGCCTCATACACGTATGATAAATAAAAATTATATTGCTGTCGGTATAATATAATAATATTATAATATCATACACATTTAATATATTATTATGTCTTGCGCTGCCACCGTGTACAGGTAGGCATACCATCGCAGTGAGAGTTTTTATTGCTGACTATTATTATTATCATCATCATCATCATCATCATCGTCGTCGTCGTCGCCGTTAATCGGAGACGTTTGTTTCGCGCGTATACATTTAGACGACGACGAGCGTTCATATTATACGTATTGCGGTCTCACAGGGGAAAAAAATTTAAATGTCATTCTTGTGCGGCGAGCCCAGGTCGCTCTCGCGTGTCGTGGTGAGACCAATCTATATAACAACCGTCGCCGCATAATAATATTTGCATATATTAATGTACAAGCGTATACATTGCGGATAATAAATGGGCGCAGGCGATCGTCCGGTTTTCTGAATGAACCCGTGATACGACATAATGATTACTCTTGGCGTGCTATCGGTCGACGGTGTGGCGTTGATGGTGGTCATTGGTGGGGGGTGTGGGGAGGGGAGCGTTCCCCTGCGACCGTTGTAGGTCACGGCTACCGCGTTCGTCGCAGCACGACACGGGTATATAGGTATAATAACAATAATAATAATGTAATTTACCCAGGGTGGACGGCCCCGGACCATAAACCAGTTTCACGGTCACATGCACGAAGGTACGTTTAACTTTAAGTGTGTATGTACGTATAAAAAATATACTTATATACATGCAGCGATCGTCAAGTCTGACTGCCGCGACTCGGAGGGGCTTAATGTACGAAGAGAAAGCGCGGCATCTCGGTCGGTCCGGGCCAGTAGGCTATATCATAATATATTATTATTACTTATATTATTATTTAGGTGTGAACGTGTGTGATTTGAAAAAAAATAAAAAATACATTTCTACTGTTGTCCGGTCGGCTGACGGTCGAATACCTGAATACGGCGTTTAATATATTATATATTTTTACTTTCGATTCAGCGTCTTCCTTCACAGATATATGACATACCTATGTCTTATATGTATATATAACATTTTGTATGTTCCAAAAGTCCCGTATATCACCCTATAAATTATACCTCTGCGCCCTGCGGTAAATTAAAATAGTTTAATATGGTTTTTCATAAAGAAAATTGAAATTATCTGTTGAAATACTGAATTGAAATATATTAACTTCTACCAACCCGAAGATATACGATATGATTATATGGGACCTTTTCAAACATACCTATACGTCTATAAACTTGGTAATTATTTTTAACAGTTAACTCTTATCACCTCGAAAACCATTAACGTTATAAAAACTATGTTTTACTAATTATTATCGTAATGTTTTTTTAAGGTTTTACTTTTTTGAACGACAATATAGTATATATTAAATTTTCAAAGCATAATATTTTTCTGAGAGTTGTGTCGTTTAAAAATCAAATTTCGAGTGAGTAGTTAATTGCTATAATTAGCTATTAGTATATATTTTAAAGTTTTGATGAGCGGAGTGGATTGTGGCACAGTGACCCGCATAATGTTAGCCCACCATACAAACACCCCATCTAAACTGGTCTTAACTTTTAATACTTATAAGTTTTATGTTATCTATTTACTATAAGTCTTACAGAATAATTACTCAGTACTCGTTCAACATTTTATTTTATATTATATTATATAATATATTTTTTAGAAAACTAATTTTGGGATAGTGATCGTTTACTGAAAAAAAAATCACCTTGCACATTATTATTTATAATTTATTATATTATACTAGTTAATATTATGATCACGTTGCCTAACAAGTACCTAACAATAATTGCAGACAGGCAGAAGCTGTCCGGAAGGATTATTGCTGCAGTCACGGGACTAGACTCTATCAAAACCCAATATATAACGTAATAAAATACGTACTTGGATTTTATTTCAAATTATTAATACCGTTGTGGAAATGGCTTTTTTTTATTCCATTTCGTATATTTGTTTCCGATTCAAAAAATAAATCGATTTAGTTTACCATAATACCAACGTTATGTTCCATGCAACTGTGGTCTATCGTCTATGAGGATGTGCTCGTATGTTCAGTACTCGGCAGAAACAGTAGTAAAAATAAATCAAGACGGCGCGTAAGTAGATATAATATAAATATATATAATAATAATAATAAAATGGTCTCGCCGATATTATTATGACGTATCAACGTCTGCATCGTCCACTTCCTGTGGAAATACGATGAATTTCTAAAACGAAATACCTAATAAAGCAAAGCGAATAAAACGATACGATACGAAAATGTGGGCACACCGTTCGCAAGAGACGACATTTAGATTTTAATTTATGCAACGAGAAGTTTAGACTTCTTAGAATATTACACACTACGAAAACGAGTTTTGTTCGAATCTTGAGGAGATTAGGATGAACCATAGCTCAGATAAATACATATTATTTTACCCATGTTTATTCTCAGCATACTTAAATTTTTTATCTATGTTCTTTCTCACCATACTATAATTATTATTTCCAACCCGACTCAACATTCTAAATAGGTATCACTGTATCAGTCATATTATTGGTTTTGGTTTGTTGAAATTGTAGATACGAAAAGAGATTGTAACTGGTGGAGGTCCCCTAGTGATTCGAATACGTGTTCCGGGAAGTTCCGGCGCGTACATTGTGGTACTTTTGCATTTGGTTTGGAAATTAATGACGGACGGATCAATTGCGCGGAACTAGTACGATTCCACGACAAATCGAAATTCTACTTTTTAGTACTTATTACGTTATTGCTGCATTGAACAACTTTCTTTGTCGGGGATTGGTTTTTGAAAGTGATAACCCATCGCTTTCAAGTTTGATATTGTCCTATATTTTACGCGTATTCTAAAAATACGTAAGTCGCGTAAATACGATAAGAAACTTTGTGTCGACGATAGTTTCATAGGCGTGCGCAGACCTCTGTGTCAGGTATGGCTAAATTCAATCTGATCACCCACCCCCTAGTCATATGGGCACACAAGAAAAAAATTATAGACATTTTCACTACAAACTTTTATGTGACCCTTTTGTTGGTTACTGAAAAATTTAAACAATCAGTTTTCATTATTTCACACATAGGTACAAAATTCATCAATAATGATTTAAATTTTAACCAAATATAATCTAATAAAACAATTTATTCAAAAACGTTTAAAATATAATGTATAAAAATTGTCAATTTACATTAATAGGTATTTATTTATTATTATAAATTATTCATGGTAAATCAACTTTAGGGCTATTAGTTTATGAGATATAAATTTAAAATTTAAATGAGCGAAGTAGTGGACATACATTTCGCGGGGCAAGCCCGTACCACTCAACTCCGCTCATCTAAACTTTAAATACTTATAACGCATAGACTACTCCAGACACGTAGTCAGAAAATATTCACTAGGTGGGCCAATGTTAGATGGGCCCCCTACCTAAATATATTACCTTGTACCTTGTAGGGGTGGACCCCCTACCTTTTTATATTATAAAGAGGTAGTTATCAGAATATCATTACTATAAATATAGACAAGTTGACGACCATAATATTA
>NC_042494.1:113183019-113184801 GCF_005508785.2 Acyrthosiphon pisum | reverse complement strand
GAGGAGTATCTCAATGAGATATTAAAAGAAGCGGAGGAAAATCACTCTCAGGGTAAGGCCAGACACTTTTTCAGGACGATAAAACAGTACAAGTCTTTCAACCCAAGCCTGAAAATCATCAGAAATCGTAATAATGATGTAATCATGGATCCTAAAGAAAAAGCGGCAAGATGGAAAGAATATTTTTTTGAACTATTAAATGCAGATAGCCCAGACAATATTACGAAAAGGGAAACACATTATGGAGCTGAAACAATGATAAATGAATTGACCGAAGAAGAAACATACAAAGCAATAGTTAACCTCAAGAATTGGAAATCGCCAGGATCTGATGGAATACCAGGTGAGCTCATCAAGTACGGTGGAAAAGAAATGCATTATTTCATGTTTAGAATATGTCAGAAGATATGGAAAGACGAACATTTGCCAACAACTTGGAATGAAGCTGTAATCATACCTTTACATAAAAAAGGCGATAAAACAAAGTGCGAAAACTATAGAGGAATATCCCTTCTGAACTCAGCCTACAAAGTATTTGCGAAGATTCTATTAAACAGGCTAACATCTTACGTGGAAGAAAATCTAGGAAGATATCAGTGTGGATTCCGAAAGGGAAGATCAACGATTGAACAGCTGTCAGTTATAGGTCAGCTAATAGAAAAAAAGTACGAGTACCGCCAAAACATCTGGCAACTTTTTGTTGATTTTAAAAAGGCCTACGACAGTGTACATAGAGAAAGCCTTTATAATATAATGGAAGAGTTCGGAATCCCAAAGAAACTTGTAGCTTTGACAAAAATGTGCATGGAAGACACGCAGTACAGAGTAAGAGTTGAACAAACAATGTCTGAACCTTTCGAAGTCAGTACAGGATTAAAACAAGGAGACTCGCTCTCGCCCACCTTATTCAATTTAGCCTTGGAGAAAGCTATAAGGGAGATGCAAATAGAAACAACGGGGATAACGATAGGTCAACAGCGTATACAAGTACTTGGCTTTGCCGATGATCTAAATATCTTAGAAAACTCCTTAGTAGATACGGAAAGAGCAGCGCAAGTGCTCGAACGAGCAGCCAGTAAAATAGGTCTAAAAATGAATATGGATAAAACAAAAATAATGGAACTACTAGGTGAGGAGGAGGACAACACTGATACGGGATCCCTAGTTTTCGAAAAGGTTAGTGAATTTCGGTACCTAGGTGCAGTATTGAGTAAAAACAATGATTGGGCTAGGGAAATAGATGTAAGGATATTAAAAGCAGAAAGAGCAGCTTTCGCTTTAAATAAGTTCTTAAAGTCAAAAGTATTCTCCAAAAAAACGAAAGCAAGACTGTACACAGCAATAATAAGACCCACACTCACATATGGGTGCGAGGCATTGACTACCACAAGCAAGACCGAAAGAAAACTAAGAACTTTTGAGAACAAAATATGGAGGGTAATATGTGGACCAGTGTATGATAATGAAAAAGGAACATGGAGGAGAAAATATAATAAAGAGCTGCAGGAAGAAATGGAAATGGCATCAGTAGTAAGCTTTATGAAGGGACAAAGGATTCAATGGCTGGGCCACATGTGGCGGCGTAGCGAAGAGGATATAAATAGAGTAATCCTGGAATGGAAGCCTACGGGAAAAAGACCTCGAGGACGACCAAGGAAAAGATGGTTAGATGGAGTGGAAGAGGACCTGTACAGAATGGGAGTCCAAGATTGAAAAGAGTTAGCCCAGGATAGAGACAAATGGAGGGATTTAGTGATGGCGGTGAAAACTCTTAAAGAGTAT
>NC_042494.1:113179499-113182969 GCF_005508785.2 Acyrthosiphon pisum | reverse complement strand
CACCCTGCCCCCCCCCCCCCTTAGCTACGTGCCTGGACTACTCACACTAAATTCGATTTTTATGTATCGAAATACTTAGAAAAATATTCTACTTCTACTTGTTTTGTAAACGACTCGAAACTAGGTACCTGTGTAAAAAAATATTTTCAAAAACAATTACACTTTTTGAAATAACGAGTGTTCAATTTTAAATAAATCGCCTTGTATAGTCTCTCGGGTAAACACAAAGTTTAAAAACTAAAAGGGCTATACCTACTTTTAATACTGATTAATCATGTCTTCGTAAGGTACCCACGTATAAAAAAATCTCAGGTAGGGCTAAAGCCCAATCAGCCCTACCCGTGCGCACGCCAATAAATTAAGTCAGAGGACAAAATAGTGTATACTTTTTATAATAATTTTTCGTGTTTAAGACACAATATGACCAATGCCATATGAAACGAATTTCCGTTTTGCGTATGCGACTGCCACAGTTCATGCTGTGTAAGTTGTATTATAAGTACCTACATACGATAGGTACCTATACATTATTGACACATTGTACATAATATTTGTATCGTTAAATCAATAAATATTGTTTTCTAATTATGATTAGATAGGTTGGGTTAGATAGGTAGTCAATATAATACAATAAGTATTATAAATTATAATATACATTTTAAAACGAAATTTGCGTAATTGTAATACCAGAATTATAATTGTTCAGAAATAGTTGCTAACCAGACGTCATATTAATATTATATTATAATAAAAGAAAATATTATTTCTGATTTTTTGTATTTAATAGATATATGATACTACTTTTACTAGTGATAGAAATGACTCGTCATGCATTGAAATAGTTCTTAACATAATATTATTATGACTCATGAGATACCGATTCTGGATCCATTAAAAATGAATATTAATTTATAATCTATTGCATTGTGAAATATATAGTTTTATTTCAGTCAATTCTGTAAGTATACATACATGCATACGTAGTATATTTATTATCATACAGACATTTTTAATACCAATTATTCAGATTCAGATATAACAATTATTAACTGTATTATTTAACAAACAGTTATAATATATTATTTAAAATATAATTATTGTACTCAAACAGTCAAACATTGTGTTTATGAGAATTATCATATGCCAACAAAATAACGCTATAATATTATGTATTTATGCGAAGTAAATTATTCGTACGCATTGTTTTTTTAAGTGGAAATAATAACAATTTTTTTGATAAGATTTACAGTTAAGTTAACTCAATACTTGCATATGAGTATTTTGTTTATACTACACCATATTACGTTGATGTAAGGAATATAAATTAGGAGTATAAACATTTTTCATTATTTCATTTCATTATGTGTTTATTTAAAATGTCTGTCTATACTAAATTACTAAAGTATGAGTTATGTGAGTACAAAAAAAAAATAAAAATAATAATCACGAGATGTAGTGAGAAAGTTTGTACAGAAAAAAATATAATAAATCCAAATTGGTTTTTACGGATCACAAATTATTCGAACAATTCATACATTATGATTAAAGATTTAATCTTCTAAAGAAAAAAAAAGGTAACGAATTTTTCCTTAGTAAAAAGTTTATGACAAAAAAATGTAAATTTTCCATAAAGTATGATAAAACTTTTATTTTCAAGCAAATTCGAAATTATTCGATCCCGGAAAATCGGTTATTTGACGCTAATTCGGTTAGTTAGCAATATTATAATGCGTACCTATTTCAGTACTAACATTTTTATGTGAATGGCAAATCAACAGGTATGGGAATTTTGGGTTAACCAACATTCTAAAAATTCTTCATTATATTTTTCCTGTATTAGGTACAGTAACAGTTGATAAAACTATAATCCTCATCGCCACAGTGAAATGTAGTGGAGTGCACATTATATTATTATTTTAATGAGTTGGAACATGAACACGGTTGTCGAGTGCAAATTTTGATCTAGTTCCGACCAGACATTGGGCGGATAGTCTTTATTGAATTTAAACTCGTTTCAAAAATATCGGCTTAGATTCGTTGTATATTTTATGCACGATGCGAATGCTATTTGTCTTAAATTATTAATTACGTGATTACAACTTCAGCTCCTGTGAATAATATCCTTAACAATGACCCATCCGATAATTGTAATTTGTACTTTTTTTGTTTACCATGAAAAATAATTAAAATATAACGATCTTAAAGTATTAGATTTTGCATCGAGGTTTATTTTTAAATGCGAAATGCATTCTAAAAACGTAGGTATTCGCAAACACGAGGGACGGAGCAGCACAGTTCCTCCGAATGGCACGTATTACTTTTGTAATAATAATTATCTTTTCTTTGAGAGATATTTCGAAGAAGTTTATTTTTGTGCTGTAATATAGTTGACCGGCATTTCCTCGGAAGTATTATATATTTCTACATAATTTATAAGAAATGTTGGTATTTGTTTCAATTTATTTCATCTGGACATTATTGAATCAGCAACTCAAATTACGTTTTTGATGAAGTATTCAGTACAAACGGACTGCATTTCGTAGTTCATAATTTTATTTGGTATGCAAACTTTTTGGTATAAAAAGCATCTTCATGCAAACATTTGTGTGTCGTTTAAGTGAACATTTCGAGGAAATGAGTGGCGAATTCCGGACATATTCCGTATATATTTGTGATTATCAAATGACTCGTTACCAATAGTACTCGTACGTAGGTACGTACTAAATTATAATAATGACGGAGAAATTCATATTAAAACGTTTCTTTTTTGATTTTTGAATAGTTACTCTTTAAAATGCATCAACATTATTATATTGTATTCAGGTGATGTCATTATATGTAAATAGATTTATTAGAAAGTCCACATTATATTGACGAGAAATTCAAGTGTAATAATATTATTTTATTTTAAAGCGACGCGTCTAATACTATTCAATGCAACGTGCGAACGGTGACAATAAAAGTTTCAACAGTTTTTCTCCTTTATAGCCGTAGAGTTTTGGAGTTTTCGTATAAGCTATATTTAACAATTATGAACAGAAATATTAAGAGGACGTCGCACCCGCATGTGTTGTCTCCGTCTTACACACGTACGTTATAGCAAATGTTCGTTCAGAAGATTCAATTGTGTGCTGTTAGTTTTTATATTAGAGTGAATTGACCTATTCAGGGGCGGATTGGCCTATCGGGAAATCGGGAAACTTCCCGATGGGCCGGTTCTTGTGAGAGCCGGCAGGGCCGGTATAATTAGTATAATATATTTACAATAACAAATTATATTTTTATAATTTAAGCATAAAATATATTAAGAAAATCAAATACCTACGAAGGTATTATTTTTAATATCTTAAACTATTGCAATTCATAGAAGGAATTTTGATATTTACACTAATTTCCCTCCAATTCATGCTAATGTATTATTTAGAAATCTGTGGTTTTGGTATTTTATTATTTATTTTTTATATTGTATG
>NC_042494.1:113059558-113178947 GCF_005508785.2 Acyrthosiphon pisum | reverse complement strand
CTTAATACTAAATATGTTAAGCACATGCAGAATGTTTTGACTGAAATATTATTGTACATACACTTTATATTTTTGTTTTGTTTTCTGTTCTTAGTGTAAGAACCTACAAATATTTACGGAATAACTTTCAAATTCATGTCACTATTAAGGATATCATATTATATTCGATTAATTTGCGTTCTCGTTTGAAGGATAGAGTATATACGTCAACATAATATTGCATTAACATTTGTCGATTGTATATTCATATACCTACGCATAGGTACCCAAGTTAATTTGCAGTGACAATTCATATCGAACGACGCATTTTGTATTGGAAATTAAACTTATCAATGTCATCAAATGCCTAAAAAAAAACCCGCAAACATTGTGGATTGGGAAACTCAAACCAAAAACTAAAAACAGATAAGATTTAGAGATCAAGTGTGGTGTTGGGCACTTGCTTCATGGCGATGATCTGAACGCAGGCCCGTGGTGTATTATTATTATTATAAATCTATGGGGTAATTAGTTTTGCTATAGATAACAATAATAATAACCTACAAAATTGATTTTGTTTAAAATGGAATAATGTATATTATTTTGTAATTTTTTTCACAGGCTAACTGCTTAAAAGATCAAAAAATAACATCTCAAATATCAACTAGTCACTGGTTAATATTATGTTTACAATATATAAACTTTCCTGAAAACTTTCGCAGTACTTACTCTTTCTTACTAGAAAATCCAATAACGGACTAAACTAATTAACTAAAGAATAAAAACCATAATATTATCGTTACAAAATCAATACATTATTATTGCTTTACTCAGCATAATACAAATTTCAAGTTTACGCCCTACAGGAATCCTCACTCTATAGGAATGGACCCTAAATACTTTAAAATGTAATTGATTTCAATACAGCTTATGATATTTATTATTAAATACGGCTGATAACGATAATAATAAATATTACATTTACATTTGCATACATTTAGTAATTGTTTCGCCTTAATTTATATTTTGCTATTCAATAAATAAACCATCGAACTTTTAGGTTATTGCCTTATCTGATAATTTCACAATAAACGAATCGTACAATTTTTTATTACGCGCATTGTAGATCGTAATTTATCGGCGGGAATTGAAAACTCGGCATGTGACGATTTAGGGATTCATCGGTAACTAATTAGAAAGTGTAATTATTTAATTTAATTTTTCTTTTTTCGAATTAATTATAGTGGACTGTTTGAAAGAGAAAACAATTAATGTTTGTTAATTTAATTTAATACATACTAATTTTCATCTAATTTTTGCATATTTCAGTAGGTATGCAATTGTAATTTGTAGGTATAGGCAGCAGTATTTATATACTATACTTACCGAACACGTTTCAGATTAATTATAATTGATACAATTTTAATATAAACATAAAAGAAACCCTATTCTCTAAGAACTGTAGGCTATAGCTGGAACAAAATTTTTTTTAAATATACCTACCATAATATTATTCTTTAGTGCAACTATGTTGTGGCCAATGGGGCAGGCTTATGGTTTAATCTCTAAATTGTTGTATGGGTAGTGGGTACCCTTATTGTAACGCTGTGCTAAATTTCTCGTTAAAGCTAAATTTTTTTTTTACTACTAATCACACCATAAGCACTAACCTTTAGTGCTTGTTGTACAAGTGTTGAAATGTAGCATAACCGTTTAAAGTTTAAGACGATTATTCATGGTTATATCCTGTCTTATTAATTACATATTTACACCAGACTGGGTATGATTCGCTGAAACAATATATAACGACGTTCACATTAAATGTATAATTGTTTTCTTTTTACGGCTCTGTAACTTGCCAGAACATATTATTTTATTAAAGTTGGAATAAAATAAAAAACTTACCATCTACATTTTCCACTGTTAAATAAAATATTATATTTATAAATAATATATGACGTGCACGCGTGTGTGTGTGTGATAACTGCAATTGAGTTAACACCGAGCTTTAAACCTTTATTCATTATTGTAATCCTAAAGTGTTCACATACACGATACACTACGCTTCTCGTGTTTTATATTTGATTAATTTTTTATTGAATTTTATTGTTTTGTATGCTTCCAATGCGTGGCCGAATATAATATTATTTTTTATATATTATCTACACCTATTTTATAAGTACCTACCAAACGGTTAATAAAGCAACCAAATAATATTATATTTAAATAAAAAAGTTAAAGCAGAAAAAAATATTTAAATATTAACTTAATTTTTTTTTTCATTTCAACTTAAAGGCAACAATAAAGTGATTGTATAACTTTGAATTTTCCCTTTTTATTAAAATTAACTTGACATTTTGTTAAAAAATGTTTAAAACCTCAAGCCTATACTATTTCTAGTGGATTAGGTAAATGTATGTTTACATCATTAAGTTATCAAATCATGAAATATTACCTAATTGTTTTACTTTCATTTCAAAACAATGTCTATAGCGTAATTAAACAACACAAAATATTTTTAAAATTCTAAGTACAGGTATGAACATGACTTTACTTAACGTACATATTATTTTTCAAAATAACCGAAAAAAGATAAGTTATTGCAATGGAAGTTTAATCTAGTTAAGTTATTAAGTTACTTTGAAAATTACATTTTTAACTTTTTAACTAGTTCATACATATAGGTACCAAACTTTGTCACATATATTATACGTACAACTTTATCTCCATCAGGACCACTTTTAAATGTAACGTGACATCAGTGTGCAGGGAGTGCCGTCCAAAACTATTGCAAATAATATCAATAATTTAACGGGGACAATATTTCAAAACTACGCGTGGTGGCAAATGAAACACATATAAATTACGGTGACTATATAATATAATATAATATTATTATACACCGCTGACTTTGGTTCGGAACCATTTTAAAGAATGCGGTGAATAATCGCTTTAACATTTTAAAATACGACATACCTCTAACACGCCCGACCTGCAAATGATGATGACCTACCCAAATCGTAATAATTCCCACGTTATATACCTACCTGCTGTATATATGTATATAAATAACTATTCAAATGTAATAAATACCGACCGAGGCGGCTAAAACGAGACTGAGTGCTCAATACCGGATTCGCCGTCCCGCTTTGAATTTGTTTTGTTTTGCATATATTTAAACTGTATAATGGCTGCAGTACATATCAACGGCGCGGCGGTATGATATTATCTTGATGCGTATGTGTTTAGAAAGGATGATAAATGATAATAATAGGCATGCCTGCAGCCAGGCGGCGTTTAAATAATAGTTTTTCAAAGAAAAAAAAGTTTCGGTGAAACCATATATTTGTCATTAAAATAATGTCACAGAAGACCGCCGTGAAGTGATTTTATACTACGTCTTTTTAACGCAACTATCGATGGTGGAGTGCAGTGGTGGTAGTTTTGCTCGATTAAGACGCAAATACGATAATTGCGGGGGCGCGATAAACGTATAAAATAGGTATATTGATCTAAAAGCGAAAATAACCCTGTATACCGCCCACACGGTAATCGGTTACTTTCATTCTTGTTAGCCACGACTGGGACGCGCTGATAATGTGTAATTTAAAATAGTCGTGTGGTTTCGAATTTTCTTCAAAAAGTGACACGCGTCTTATGCGCTCGAATCAACGTCAGGGAAAGTGCTTTGCAGGCTAATCTCGCGCACTTCCCCGGGCTAGATCGGTCACGGGTGGCGATTATCATTGGAACCGTGTGTGGGTGTAAAAAAAAATAATATTCATTATTAGTACGACCCGATGATAATAATATACTTTGCATTGATCCGTTCACTATTAGATTTTGGATCTATAATTTAGAACTCCAGTCAAGCTGGGTTGATGGATTAATAGACAAAATTGAGAAAAACCTAGAGAAGTTGATGTATAATTCGTATTCTGAAATTATATTATTTAGTTAAATGTATACAATTTGAAACTATGGATTCAGTGATCTGACAATGCGGATTAAGCTAATAAAAAAATTAAATCAACAGTCGAAACAAAACGGATTGGCTGGAAAATATGACATCGTTCCGTACGTTTTAGGCCAAATACGCATTACAATATTATATTTTATTCGCCACGATAGTTATGATTACTGTGAGCAACTACGGCAAACACGGATCTATTCTACAATAAATTACTGGTATTATATAATAATATTTCTGATGGTTCAGGGGGGGGGGGGGGGGTGTAATTAATTTGGGCGAATGACCCAAAATTTAGACGACCAAAGCATACATCATTTGAACGAGAAACTATAACCGATCGTTTCGATGAATTTATATTATTTAAGAGTACGTAAGGACACTACTGGTTTTCTGTCTCTGATCAACGCTCAACATAGTAACTGTGTGACCAGCAGAACCAATTTTATGTTGTTAGCTTTAATATTATAGTGAATTTATCTAATATTAAAATTAAAGTTGTAAGAAAATTAATTGTACAACTATTTGTACGTTGGTTTTTTTGTTTTACGATATTTCAATTTTCTGTGATATAGTTTATCATAAATTGTGTTTCTAAGAATATTATTAACTAAACAGTTAAAACTAACCAGATGTCTAAAATTGGGAAATGTATTAGACATGTTTAAATATCCATATGCATTTCAGCCAAATTATATATTATTATAATATATTAACTAGCCCTGCGAACGACGTATTAAAATATTTTAGGTGTCCATATTATATGTCCATATCGTAATAAGTATAAATTCACATAAACGACGATGTCTGGTTTTAGGAATTTCGTCAAAATTATAACCGTCGTCTAGCCTGCTCGTTTAGGAGACTCGTCTGCTAACATGGAATTCGAAGACGGTGTTATTACGATTCCGACCGGACGCGATAATAATATATAATATTATGTACTCATATATTGTGCCGAGCCTGTATACATAATATATATACAATATACCTACACGAATCAGAGAAAGAGAAATTTTTTCGTCTGTATTTGGATTCAGCGAGGCGGACACGATAATATAATAGGTATAATAATATTTTCTACTAGGTACACAATATTATAGTAGCTAGGGCTCGTTACTTTCTTACGGATGGCGAGTTAAAAACATTATTTTGTGTGTATACAATATGATGGATATTTATTCTTTTTCTGCCGCGTCAAAAGAGTCGCGGCGCTAATTTGTTGTCTTTTTTCCTAGTTATCGTATTGTCACGTTTATCCTATTTGCTTACACAACGTTTTTTTTTATAGTTCGGGTTTTGTTCAGCCAAAGGACCATAATAATAGTGCGCGGCACCGTTTTACTCGGATTAATATAGTCTAAATCCGTGTTGTTTTATGATAGCGTGTTTGATTGATATTAAATTTAGAACTAATTGTTGGAGGATGCACAATTAGGTAGGAGGGCGAGGGTTGAGTGTGTTTAGTACTTCCCTTTGAAAATAGAGCCCTCATAATTGATGCCACGCTGTATGTAGTTGTAGAATTTATAGATCTTCTTTTATATAAACACATATTATTATATACAGTTCAAAGCCATTATTCAATAATTAATTACGATTGTTAAATGTCGGGTGGCCAGCAGAGGGGTTAAAGTTGATCACCATGTAATCTGTGATCATATGAATAAGCGAAAAAATTGGAGGGCTTCAGCATCCCCAGTGTTTTCATTGAAATCGTGCCTCTGCTCGTCGGGGTATAATGATTTGCACAACAGGTTTGCACAACAAAAAGCTAAATGATATAATATTACGTATAATACGCACGGCGGCTAATACGGTCAAATATCCAAAAATGTGTGGGAAAAAAAACGTTGTGTAGATTAAAGGAACTTTCTTATGTTGTTATATGCGCATGCGTTTAAGTTTTATTGAGAAGTTTAATAAATAGTTTGAACCGGACTTAGTTTCTATGCTGTACACTGTAATAATGTTATGCGTACCTATAATAAGTTAACATTTGTTTTAGAGGGATACGGTAAAATGCGAAATTAAATATTCGTTTTATCTTACATTTCACTTCACTGCTTCGTCTTTATGGAAATTCATGTAATTCTGGGTTTACGACAGCAAAAACGACTCAGTTAAACTTTTCTTTCTAACTTTGCATTTGTCTAAATTCTTCGGATACGTTTTTCGATGTTTTTACGATTCAATGACCGAAATGGCGTATCGTAATATTATACTGGTCGACCGGTATAGGTAGGTGATTGTGGTCTGGAATGCCGTAATAAAGATTGTCAGTGAATATTAATATTTAAAAATGAAAAAGTGAATTTAATTTTACTGTCAAATAATATATTATACAGATAGAACTTATACCTATTTATTTATATTTTATTTTAAATTTATATATATATATATATACATATTTTAGTATGTATTCTTTATATATATATAAAGAGTACATACTAAAATCTATACCTAGCTAATCGTATTGGTGTAATAACATGCTTTATGTACGTATACTTCCGAAGTTGGGTTCAAAATTGTTGTTACTACTTCGATGTAATGCGGTTTAAACGCATAATGTAGTATAAATTATAAAAAATGAGAGATGGCTACTGGGGTGAATAAAATGTTGAACTTAAGAAATTTATGATTAAAGGTTTTCCGGAAATATTGAATAATATATTATAATATACTGAACAGGTGTACACAAATATGTGTTGTATAATAATAATATAATCTTATAGGTAGGTATTTTTATATGAAATACTTGCTAAAAATATTACCCTGCAAGTACAAATGAAAATAAAACGAAAAACGATTGAATGACGAGTGTTTTGAGAGAACGACTGAAGACTGTTTGTCTTCGAAAATTGATTAAACAAATACCGAATTAAATGCTAAGTAATACTATATAAAGGTTAAATGGAAATGATTAATTTTAATCATGATAGAAAAATAAAATACAAAATTTTAAATTATAATAATAATACAAATGTTGGTAAATTCGTTTAGATTTTATCAAAAAAAAATAAAAAATAATTATATAATATACGAGACACGGGATTTTTGTTTTGAATAATAGTTAGAATTATGTACTATGTTAACGTTCAAAATATTATAAAACGTCAAAAATAAAATAATTAATAATCGATGAAACATGACATATAGTGGGTAAGATAGTAAATGTTATTGTTTTCTGTAAGTATGAATAGGTGATTAAGGCAAAAAACAAAATAGATATCATTACAAACGGAAATGGTGCCATATATTTCACTTTTATTATTTTTTTAATTTGCGGTAATAACTATAATTATCTATTCAAAGTATTCAACCTGCGTTAAATTTCAAATTTATTGATGGCACAGTACTAGAGGACCTTTGAAACATTCGCGTAATCCGAAACAGAGAAACCCATGTAAACAATTTAAATTGTCTCAAAAAACGTAAAAAGCATTTAATTTTTAAACATTAAAATTTAAAATAAATGTTTGTAGAATAATATTATGCAGTTAGAAATTTGTAAAAACAGTATTTATTTATCATTATTTTGTAAAATTAATTAGAAAATCAATTAAATCCATTGAAATATTATGTTGAAAAAATGTTTCTTCGTATAACTATAAATTATTACTGTTGGTCCAGTAAATAATGGTGAATCCGATTATTGGATTTTAGTTTAGTTCGTAATACAAATATAATTTTTAAGCTATTTTATCAAGTTTTAAAACTTTTAATTTAAATTTGTGGATAAAGTCATTTTCCTAATTTACTAGAAAACGTTGCTCGTAAGTCTTGCTTATAAATGTTTTTTTTTTTTAAATTTAAAGACCGGTTGAATTTATTGATTTTAAGCTATACGACTAATAAAATGATACTGTAATGATAAGTTATTTATATGGATACATACTATATTATCATAGCAATACGTTTATAATTGTACTCTGCAAACTGCTATAGAGTGGTGATATGTTTTAGAATTAATATTTAATTTCTATTTTCTGTTCGTAAAATTATACCTAGTAACGCAATATTCTTAAACCAGCATAAATTATATAAAACAACCAAAATACAAGGTAAGTTACATTTGAGAATAGAAAAAAATGTTCGAAATAAAGTATTTATACGAAAACAATATATTTTTGAGCTTGAAAAAAAAAGCATAGCAAATTAATATTATAAAAAAAAAACCAATAATAATTTATTATATTTTCTATCTTTAGAAATACTCTATAGTGTATACTGTGTGAATTAGCTTATTAAATATACAATTAAACATTGACTGTATAGGTACGTTATACCAACGCATTCGTATTTATATTGGTAAGTACATAAACAAAGCTAATAATCATCCAAAATAAAATGTACCTACAGTCTTCAATAATAGGTACCTACTTGTTATTAAGAATAGATGCAAAAATACAAAATATATTATAATATGTACCTACGTGTCCAAGGATTAATAGAAATAATGTCAATATGTGTAAGTAAGTTGTCGATAATACGCAATTAATTAATGAGCAACAGGTATGTTTTACATGATGGTTGGGTATTTTGTACAATTATTATTAAATCATCCGCAAAAATACATGACCTTAATAAATTTGAATATCTTCCATCAATTTCGTATGTGTTTAGTGTTTAATGAGACGAGTTTGGAAAGGTTGAGTTACAGTTAGAATAGCCCAAGGGCGTATAAAAAACAACTAGTTGATAAAGATACAGGAAATGTAGACATGCGAAGGACTTATAATAGGTTAGTTAGTGCGTGAAATAAAATGGCTGTGAACATATTCGAGAATTTGAGGATCAAAACAAAATAATTGCACAAACGAACACGGTTTATGATTAAAAGGACGTTATGCGTTGTATCCGTCTTACATACGTATAACATAGCAAGTTGTAAGTTCCGAATTAATCATTGAACTCAGTCAAATATGTTTAATTTTGGAGTGAATTGACCTATTATAACATTTAGAAATGAGAATATTATCCAGTCAATGACATAGATTTGATTTTTTGATTTTTTAATTAAAAAAAAAAACTTTACGTCATCGACTAGACAATATTATTATGCTTCAAAATTTGATTATATGTCGATTCACCTTAAAATAAACATAACAAAGTTAGATGAATTATTCAGAATGAACAATTTGCTATGTTATTCGACATAATATCACGTTTACGTAAGACGGAGACAACGCATGCGGGTATAGCATCCTCTTAAGTATAAGAACTATAGTAATTTTGATGGTGTGTAGTTTGAAATTTTGATAGCATTAATCGCTATACTTACGATGTACTGGCCATTGGGCTTAGAATATATTTTCTAGTTTAGTTACTAAAACATTTGAAAGGTACCTGCTGTTGTGCTGTAATATTATTTTTTTTTTTACTCCACATCTGTAAAATAATCAATTTTTAATTGTACAAAAATGTGAGCAATACCAGATTAATAACCGAAAAGTAGATTAGGTATGTAGGTACAGCTTTAGAATTTTGGGTTGGTATTATAAAATATGACACATACAATTTAAAAATGATAATATACTATTCATATTTATTGTAAATGGTAAAAAATTAAAACAACATCTACTATATTAAATATGTACCTATATATAACTTCTATGTAATTTAATATAAACTGATTTATTTCATGAAATAAAAAAAATAATAAATAAATAAATTTAAATAATAATTCTATGATTATTTAATATTACACAACTAGGTAATCATTTTTGTATCAATATTAGTATAATAATTTAGTCTTAACTTTTGGATTTGGCCTGTTTATTTTTAAAAAACACCATACAAATTTCTGTTGTATTTAAAAGATGCGTTGTTCTTTTGTAGTACCTACCAACAATGATATTTTACAGAGTTTTTTTTGTTGAACGGTGCAAACCTGGATTTAAACATTTAATATTACCACACTATATTTTGTTTGAGCACAACCTTAAAAATGTTTTCATTCCTCGAATTGTTGCTGTTGTCTCAATGGCCACCGACATTGTCTAAAAATAAAATAAGCAAGACGTTTGAATATGTATTAGTACTTCATAGTTCATATCATTATATGCATAAAACAATTTCCATAAAAACCATATTTTAAATAACCCGTTTTTACGTGTGGATAAAATTTGTTTGAAACTAGTATTTTCGTGTCTCGCAGGATACCTCTTTGCTCTTTCTCCTTGCCACCGATGATTTAATATTATTTATATTAATTAAATTGTTATTGATTTTATGTAAATAATATATAGGTTATACCAGAGGTTAATCAAAAAAACAATCGGAGCAAAAAATAAAGAATCAATCGAATATTCGAGTGGGACAAACGCAATAAAATAATACCGAGAATATTTTAAGTTAAAAAATAAAAATACGATTATTGTTTGAAAAATCCAAAGTAAAACTTTTACGATATTTTCGTTTATCTACACTGTTCACCCATCACATTGATCTGAAATTATTTTTTAGTTTTTAAGCCAAACAGTTTACCTGCTGTCAATGGTTATCGTTTTATTACACATTTCATATTATGTCGTTACTCGTTACACGAAGTTCGATACTTATCATAATATAGTCAAGCAAAACTCAAACGTTTGTAGAAGAAAATAAAGAAAGTACCTAGCTAGGTATTTCAAAAATAAATAAAACGCGCGAGTTGACAACGGTATTATCAACGCATAAATACGTATCGATATTAGAGCGTTAGATGCGAAACACAAAAAGTCATTGTCGAACGAAACTATAAGGTATAGGTACGTGTGTCGGAGACGAATTATTAATTACCTATGTATTATTAAAGAAACTCACGTCGGTGCATGGTTATATATTGTCTGACGAGCCGGGCAATTTCATGGGCCTGGTCAGTTTGTAGTCTAGCCACACGTTGCTGGAACAGGTTGCCACACTTGAGCTCTAAGTAGAGAGTGGCACCTTCGCCAGCTCTCACTTTTCTAGTCGATATCACTTCACTAAATGGCACTGTCGATAAGGTTTTCTAAAAACACGTAAACGTCGTAGAATTATTACATATTTTGTAGGTATTAGAGATATAATAAAAGGGTATAAAATATTATGTTCATTTATTCAATTTGTGAAAAAATAACTCACATGGGTAACAATATGAAGGAAATGGACACCGGTTCTGTTCAGAGCCAATATCTGTTGATCTCCGCTGCGTTTGACCGCAAAGAAGCTGGACCCAAACAGCGGCCATTTGCTTAATAATTCTGCCAAAAATTTACACAATAAACTATTATCATATTACTCAACATAAAAGTACTTATAATTCAGATAATTTAGTTGAATAGCTACTCGCAAAGCCATGCAGTTATATGTTGAAAATTTTTTTTGTCGAAGGTTATCGAGAACGTCAGACGTTATAACTTATAAGTAGGGTTTTCCAGCTTATAAAATATAATATGCATTTTGGTAAGTTATGTCAATAAATCGTGTCACGTTGAAACTAGTGTCATATTTTTCATTTTGCATATTTTTGCGTACCTCGAATAGTATACCTAGGTAATGAATATTTTATATTTCAACTGTATACATGAACAATTCACATTTTATGGTATGTTTTAAAACTTTTAACAGTGGTGACGCGTCAGCTGAGACAATAACACATTACAGTCTAACCAAATATATATAAGTACAGTGTTTAAAAATTGTCATTATAGTTTATCTCCCGGAGAATGTACAGCATTTAAGTACTCGTAATAAAATCCAACGATGTCGAATAGAGCTTTAACGAATACAATAATACATTAAGAATCGTATCCATGGGTAATTTTTAAAACTGAAAATAGGTGTACCTTGTTATTTCATTGTATATTACATTTGAATAACGTTGGTTTCTTTTAAAATAATACTTTATAATATTTAAATTCATAATAAATCATTGTGTTTGACGTTTAAAAGTTACAATTTAACTGTGTATTATGTTTACATATTATGTTTTTACAAAATGTTTACAAAATTATTTCTATATCTTACTATTATGTAAAAGTTGTATATAAATCCTACTCCTACTCCTACAGTGATATTCTACACCTCGTGTGTGACGAAAACTTGAATTCAGCAGATTTATTCGTATCTTAAGTTATATTTTTCTGACATTACTCATTTTAGTTGGATTATAAGGTTTTTTTATAATGAATAAAAATACGAAATCAAGATGATACCTAAGCGACTATGCCACCAATATTACCTTAGCAATAAATATGTTCAATGTTGACTCATAAATTAACCAAACATAGGTTAAGTAGAAATAAAATATTTTTTTCGACTGATTTTCCACAACAGCAGTGATGGAATATCTAATATAAATATCCGCAAATGAGGCAAGTACATAATATTATATACATTCAACAGCACGACATTATCGATTTTCTCGAATTACCCAGTAAACAGTATATTTCATTCGATAATGTAGTTTTAATGAATACTAAGACGTAAAAATAAAAGATTCTTCGATATTTTGTTTTAAAATGTTTAACATTCGAGTATCTATAGATAACCCTGGACCATCCGTATATTTTTCCTATAGGGTAGAGGTAACGCCAAGAAAAGGATGCGAGATAATACTGAAAAAGTGCAAAAAAAAAAAAATCTACATCCCCAAAAAGTCTGCCACACAGGACAATAGACCATAACCGTTTATTGACTGACTAAAAATATCCTCAAGACCGAGACGACAGAGACACATTGACACAGCGTCAAAAAATTTAAAACGAGACATAAGAATTGCAGTATTACAGGTATAATATGATGGCTTGCATAAGAATGATGAGTTTGCCGTGTTAGTTTCTACAGTTTTGGAATAATAAAAAAACAGTTGAGTGTCGTGTAATCACAATAAAATACACAGAGTAGGTCAGAAATTAGCTATGTCGTGGCTATTAATTTTATCTACCAATAAACAGTAGTAAGTACCTACAGTATACGAGTAACCTTACGTAACCTCGCTTAAATATTTTATTACAGAAAATGAACAAATTAACTAACTAAAATACAAAAAAACAACATATTTATTAAAAGTGTAACAGTTATAATATTTAAAATTACCTATGCATTTATTCTTATCAGAATATTAACATAATATGTAAATATGTTAGGTAGAATATTATTAAGTATACATTTATTTAAAATAAATTATTCTAAATTTGGAGGGAAATGTGTTTTAAGTTACAGATCATATACGCTGTGTCACATATACTTTTGATCAAAGGAAAATCAAATTATTATAAATGTAAATCATGTCATCATTTTTTTTTTAATTTACTATATTATTTTTGGGTTTTAAATATTTATCGATGTCATTAAAATATAGGTACAACATTTTATTCCATACAATTTTGTGAAAATTCTTAAAAGTTTAAAAATATGAAAATGTATAATAATTAAAATAATTTGATATTAAGTACCTATAATTTTTATATTAATATGATTATCTAATAGGGTAAAAGTCAAGAATATAGTACTATTCAAGGGTGTCTGCATACACAATTGTAATTTAAACTATTAACATGACAGTATAATACATTTTAATTTAGGCTGGAAAATCTGCGATTCCACGACAGCTATTTGTGAATTCGATAATTATTGATTACTTACCTAAAAATTGAGCTTTAGCTTCCACGCTGTGTAATGTTTCGATTTCCGGCCAATTGTTTTGAACCATTTGCACCAGCTGCTGAGGATTCACTTCATTTTGCATGAGTGCTGGTTTGGGCAAAAGGAATTTCGTTTCTTTTAATGTTGGTGGCTGAACCATGTCAGCTGCTCGATGAAGCAGAGCAGCTATTCTGCACACTTCGTACTGGGAAAAAATCAAAATTCCACGTTATTCGAGTATGGAGAAATAAACTAATTACCTAATTAATATTATTAAATATATTAATTATAACGCCGACTCACCAATAAATCTTGTGGTAACTGGCCGAAGGGCAAAACCAACAGTAGGCCTTCCAAGTAGTCGGGTGCGATTTGGTTGAACAGCACTTGGACGTACAGTTGACTGTCTAGTCGCAGCGGGAAATACCAAACGGACCGGCAGAATATCAAGTAAAACACCTGAACGACAACGACAAAAACAATAAAAAATATAATTTGACTTAAGATCTTGGCCCACGTGGTAATTACCTGTTGGTTTTTGTGAAGCTCAGTAGTCACGTCCAGTATGTACTCGTCTGCGGCCAATGGCATCGTGAACGCATCGCCCTCGACGATACAGTACAATGAGAATTCTTCCATTTCCAACGGGTCGTTGACATTGATCAGCGAACACATGCCGGCGATTACGTCGGCTACCACGGTTGTGGACTTCGTGTTGACCACGGTCTCGCTGCCACCCGGCAACCGGTACATCTGTCTCTTGGAATTACGACCGGCAGACACGGCGGTCACCTCCTCAACACTGGGCACGTTTTTCCGGCCACCGTATCTTAACGTCTTCCGTAAGTTCTGCAGGCACACGTTTGCGGTGCCTGGATAAAAAAAACCGCGTTTAATATCACGCACAACTGGCTCGACATAGTATGATGTACAGCTAAACATATCGTTGGCCGTAAATGAGTTAAGATTTAAAATTAATTTAATTTAATTGTCATAATTAAATAATGATGAGTTGTTTAAAGTTGTATATCTAACGTGTTAATATTATATGACAATAATTTATAAATAAAGTCAAATACTTGGAACTACTTAAAACAAAAGAAAATTTTCTTTAGCCCTATCAGATATTTCCTCCAAAGTGCTGACAGCAGTTTAAAGCTGAGATAAAATATAACAACTGAATTCGGATGCCTGACAATTTTTTATTGGTGATAAGGAAATGTCAAACTTTAACTTTTAATTAAATATAATTTCTTTTTCTTTTTATAGCCTACCATGAACTAGATGATTAGACGATGGTTATACGTCATCGCGTCAACACGACAATATATAATACGTTATTATAGTTATTACTTATTACCGTGGAAAGCTCTCCTCTTGTCGTAAGCAGCTGTCTCCAAATACTTGAGTAAGAAAGGTCTCAGGTTCTCGGAGCACGTGAAATACGCCGCAACGATGCTGAGCAAACGCCATCCTCGTTGACACGTCTCCGTCTTGTTGTTGGTCGTTTGCTTCATTAGCTGACAGTAGACTTCGTCTCTCAAGCTCTCAAATTTATGGCAATGCTAAACACACACGCGAAAAATGTTGTATTATTTATAAAGTTTATACTCTACACGGTATCCAAAATATTACCATGAGAATGGTGTAAACGCATTTGACTTCTGTGAACTCGGGCGTTGTAGGCAAATCGCCCATGTACCTCATAACGCACTCGAAGCATTCGATGGCTAGTGCGTCTAACTCTGGGTCTAATTTTAACAGCGATTCGGGTATCGGGACGTTTGTGTATTTTACCATCTCCAGTTGTTCTTTCCACGTCCAATCGTCACTCTTCTTTTTTGAGTTTTGTATGACTTTTAACGAACCGTTTATTTCACCATTCGCAGATTTCAGCATGTCAAACCTAGATGCACATCAAACGATAAACATTTGAGTATATTTTTGTAAAATAACATTTGATAAATAATTTGAATTACTTCTCCGAACTATGTCTGAAATTATACATTGCGAATTGAAGTAACGAATGTTTACCGTCATCTGCAGCCTGTATACAAATAAATTTAAAACATTTTAATGCAAACATGAGTGAAAATCGTCAGAATATTTTTATTTTTTCAAAAACATGGATAATTTGTTCGTACAAAGTGAATAGGTGGTGGTGATTCATGTTGTTTATACGGCGAAGTTGGTTTGGAATACTTCGTGTTTGTTTGTTGCCACCCTAAAAATAAAATAATAAAAATATTTATGTAATGTAACAATTGTACCTACACCATATAAGTTTATAAAATATTTTATATAGCTTATTACAAGCGACTACAATGAAGTACAATTTTATTTATTTACCCTTGTGTTCAGCAGTTCGGATCTTTTCATCCTAAAATAATTAAAATGTATATGATTTAATTTATAGAAATAAAAAAAAATAAAAATATGAGAAGAAAAAGTAATACACATAATTTCTCTTGATGTGGAAATATCGTTAAAATCTATGTTTCGTGTATGCCTCATAGTTTTGAGCTTGTGAATAAATAAATTAAAAATATTTAACTCGCTTACCGCTTGACGGGGAAGTCGACCAAGTGGTGCCGCGTCCTTCCAGAATGAGCTCATCATTGAGTGTATTTGCCTGGATCTATTTGAATGGAACGGTATGGTTTCACCCGACATTATAGTGAGCTGTACAGAGCCTCCAGCCTTGCCCATCGAGACATCGGCAATGTCTTCAAAACTGGTAAAACCGAAAATCCGACGTTTTAATTATATTTATTAGTATATTATATTACATAATATACAATCGATAGAAATTATTGAAATTGTTTAAACATTAAACACGACTAGATTTCTCACTTACGTTAGTGTTTGCATGATTTGATATTGGTTTTCCTCTTTGCGCAGTAAATGAAGGCCCGCGTGAGCAATGGCCAAGTATTCGACATCTCTGTGCTGATAACCACACTGCAATAACATTATAACAAGCAAGACATTTAATATCACTCTATCGTTCACCGATCAACGATCGTGAGTTTTGATAATTAATATAACACACAATATTAAACATACCGAGACAGGAAATATGCGTGAAAAATACAATGGCCACTGACGAGCCAGCTCGACGATGGAGCGTTTGGTGCTGGCTTTGTGGTGACCCGTTTGCATGTTGCTGGCCGTTACTCCAAAACGATCCAATAACTAAAACATTTACGTGTTATTCGGTTATAAATAAATAAAGAACGATAACGACATGAAGACAGTTTTATGTGGTACTATTATTTTCATTTTAAAGGTTGACAATAATATTTTTGAACGGTTTTAAAATATATAAATTTATTTATTTTTATACATATACACATACGTCTAACATCTCTTCGCGTTCGTCGGCGGATATTCTGGCGTGGACCGAATGGAATTTGTTAAACATATCGCCGACTATTTGACAGAATATTAAATGCAGTACCAACGGACTGGACATCGATTCTTTGGGAGTAAAAACCTGACGAAAACAACAGAAAATATCGTTAGTATAATATAATTACACCCGTAGGTATCACTTAGACGGAGTCCGTAACTCAGGTCTCACATGGGTTACTTACTTCCTTCCGGATGTTTAACTTCCAAGGCACACGGTTATACGTGAAATAAGAGTTGGCCGGCGTTTGCAGCAGTTTCGTGGACTGTCCGTCTTCGTTTTGCGTCGGCGATTGTATTCTAGCTTCGGGACGACCGTTGAACTCAGGGCCTTTTTCGACCTCGTGCTGTGGTTCAGCGGTGTAGTTGTTTGGTACCGCATTACGGAACATATTGTTCTGGTCATATTCGCGAGTCACGGGCTGTATGGGAGCCGGAGGACTGGTACTGTTCTTTTTCCTAACGAAAAAGATTTTGAAGTGATACAATTTTATCCAAATTATATTATTACAATAGGTGTTCGTTTGAATGGACGACCAAAATGTGATAACAATTTATTATAACGACACCATATTACTATCATTTATTATCGATTGTGACTCACATGTTTTGATTGTAAAAGCTGTTGGATCTTGATGGAGTGATTGGTGGTGGTGGCAACCGCCAGCCGGAGCTCTCGATGCGTTCCACTTGATTTCGTATCATGTGGTTTGGTTGCACGTCAGATGCGTCCTCTTTGACCACGCTCTGAGAATCAACACTGTCCACGCTACCCCATCTCCCGGCTAAAAATAATATTGTCGTTACATGAAAGAACAAAAAACAATTCTATTTGCAAGTTACATTTAGTTTCATACACTTTAAATATACCTACCCATGTATATTTTTTTGCCAAACTACAATACTACGATTAGGACCTTCCTAGGTTCTATTGTAAAGCCAAACATAAATTTCTATTTACAATAAATGTGTCTTTAAAATACCCACTTTTTTACTGTTCATATTAACGGTTTTAAAAGAAACGAACTTGAAAATTGCTTATCATATTTCGGGAGAATCAAAAAATATAGTGCGTGGTCTTTGAATTTCATTTTTAGTCATAGACACGGTATGGACAATACCATATTTCCAAAAAGTAAATTAAGGCTATGAGCAGTGCACGGAGCAAACAAATCTCTAGGGTTTAGTGTTTACTGAACCCCTTGGTTTTTTTCTATCATATTTACCCCATCATTATATTATGCTTAACCACGGCAGTTCGTTACTTACTATATAATACAATGTTTATAGCTACTTTAACTCCAAGAAATTAATTTGTTGCGTATGTGTCTTTGAATACTTGAAATAATATAATGTTTGAAACCAATTTATCTAATTTTATTTTATTGAATGCAAGGCCCAGATTATGTGAGTTTCCCCACCTCCCCTAAGGAAGACCCTGATCACGATGAATGGATAATTTAAATATTTCAATAATAGTTTTCTTACCTAGTTGTTGCTGTAACAACAGTCGTCTATCGGTGTCTAGTTTTCCAGCTGTTGGTAAAGGCGTCGGCATGTTGTTCATGGCTTGCGGTCTGGGTTTGCTGGTCGTCGATCGCAGACTGTGGTTTGCTGTGACCATTTCCAATTTGTGCTTCATTTCATTGCTGATCCTTAGTTTGCCCACGCTGCCCGGACTAGGTCTCAAAGCGCCAACTTCCAATGATTTATACGATGATTTGTGGACTTCTGTTTGCTCTTTAGGTGACGGTTGTTTCATTGCTTCGGACTGTTGTATTTCGTATTCCTCCCATTCCACTCCATTCAGTTCTCCGTCTTGACTCGAATCCTAAACACAGAATGTGATATAACATGTTATTATAATATTTAGATCAGTCAATCCCGACTTTCGAGTAACCGAGGTGAATTATTATTGGTATTATATTATAGTATAATAATATATTTAATGTTTATGCATCGAATGTATTTTAAACTATGTTAATTAAGGAAACTTGTCTAAAGATTGTAATAGGTACGTAGTACTATGGTTTCAAAATTAAATTTAATCCAGGCATTATGATTTAAGCTCACTTGTGATTGCTTGTGTCTTTGGATTTGTTGTTGTTTGGACATTTTAAATTGCAAAAAACTTTGGTGTGACGGAAAACCGTTCATGTCACCAGGCACTCCATTGCTAGTGCCATCGCTTGGTGGTGGCCATCTCCATTTACCAATGCGCACTGTTTTCGCTCGGCCATACGGATCCATGAACGGCCTTACCTCGCTAGGATCGCATAAGTCTGGTGGCGGTGGCATGGGAGGCGGCGGAGGTACAGAACTCTATACGATTCAAATGTATAGAAATTATAGTCACATACAATAATATATAATATTCAAACATCAATGAAAACAACAATGTGATAGCCTAACACTGTCAGGTATAAATGTTATTACTTATTACCTTTCCAACGTTAGAATCCATGGATGATTTTCTGCTCTTTAACTCACTCAAAACATTTGTAAACGTTGAATGTGGTGATCCTGCGCGGAGTCCCTAGAATGCGTTAGTCAAAAATTATATCATGACCAATATATAACATTGGTACGTAATACTGTAATAGACTATATTTGAGTACTCACTTGAGACTTATTAGTGGGCGTAGACTTATGTTTAGGAGGTGAATTGTTCCAAGCTCCTGATGTATTTTCAGGACCAACCTACATTACAATTGGATTAAAATGAATATTTTTTCGTTAGTATTCAATCATAATATTTAAATAAATAATTTGGGGAATTGTTACTATTGTGTTTACTGGAATAAAATGCGTTGATCACTTGATTGTGTAATTAAATATTATTACAACCATTCATTCAAGACAGTAAAATAAATAAAAACATAATACTATTCGTATGCAAATTTCAATGTTTATTACTTCCAGTCTTGTTCAGTTGAAACTAAAAACCCGGAACAACAACAAACTAAATTATTGTTTTAAAATATTATTAATAACGTTTTATTTGGTGCCTACTATAGAATATTTTTTAATATACGCTTGTGTAATTAATAATATATACCTACGTGTATATTTATAACTACTACAGAATACAAATGATTGAATTAATGTTTTCCCCCGATATATAACTGTTTTATCATTAATAAATTGTATTTTATGTTTGAATTCATAATGCACAATATATAATAACACTGATAACAGTAGATATACTATTTGTATTATTCAAGTGTTTTTATCATCGTGTAAATTAAATTTTGATTATTGCATACTTTAAAACAGACCTACGAGATAATGTATAAGGTTGTTATTTTAAACTATTTGATCTGTTGAAGTCTTAATATTACATAATATAAGCATGTCACGGGTAGATTATGAAGATAAAAAATGTCGTAAAAATGACGATCGTCGGGTAGGTAGTCTAATTTAACACTGCACTTCCGAATCACACGAATAACACCCGATTATGTTCTCGAACGAAGCACATACCGGTGGCAAAAGCTGTTGCTGTTGGAGTAACTGGTGGAGGGCCTGGTTCTGCGCGAGTATTTGCTGTTGGATTTGGATGTTTTGCGCCATGGCGGATTGCAAGAACGCTTGGTGCAAGTTTGTCTGGTACGCGAGCATGCTGTCGCCCGACGACCCGTTGCTGGTGTTGTTGGACGCGTTTGCCGGTACGCCGAGACCTGCGACGGTAAAATCAAATCCCATATTATCGTTATTATTATTATTATTGTAAAACAATGGGCGTAAAAACGAAACGTAAAAAAAACCGGCAACAATCGTTGCGAACGCGAAAAAAATCGCAAAATGATATAATTATTATTATTATTATTAGTATTGCCGTAACGTACGGGACTCGATAATATGTTATTATTAAGTGATTGTGTTATTATTGTTTATCATTATTGTGTACGCGACGCGTTGACGGCGTTGCGCGTCGATCCGTCGAATGACGTCGACGGTGCGTAGCCAGCAGGAAACGGGGCTGCAGGAGAAATTTATTTAGAGCGCACGCATCGCGGCGTCCGTCGTCTGCATGTGAACTCTCTCAGGCCATTGTCTTCGTCTTGTGCGACCGCGTTAATGATGATGATAATAATAATAATAATGGTATCGTTTTGCGTATATCGCGCTGTCGTTGTTAACATTTAGAAATAAAAAAAAAACCGAACGCAAACAATGCGTCAGACTAACCGCCGTTCGGAGTGTTGAACATGTTCTGTGAGTTCATGGGGGGCATGAGTAACGACGGCGGCGAAAGGATGGTGGGCAACACCGGTGGCGAGCCGATCAGTGGTGACATGCCGAACGAAGCGTTTCCGGACTGTCCGGAACCATTCTGCGAAAACATAAACGTACACGATAAATATTTAGAAAATATAAATATTGTATGCAGTTTTCAATAAAGACACACTCGTAATGATACAATTGAATACAACAATACATGGTAGTACAGGGTGGAAATCACCCAGTGGCGTAACTCGAGAGTAATTTTATTTCTCTTTTTAGGGAGAGGTAATATAATACATATCTTTTACTTATTGTATCTAAAAATATAGTGAGGGAACAGGTAACACCCTTCTACTCTTCAAATAATTTACCAATTATAAATCTATACAATATAAACTATTTTAGTGACAAATTAATAGTTAATAAATAATAATTATATAAAAGTAACTCAGAAAAATTCAAGCTCGAGCATAATGATTAAAAACAAAAAAAAATGTTGTGTTGTAATATTCAATGAATCAAAGCTTAATACAATGAGCAAAAACGATATATTTTCCCCCCTATAAAATGTCACGGTGCAAATACACCCACCACAGATTACGGAAACACTGTCTTTCCGTGTCAACCGTACGCGAAATAGGGTGCAAAACGCCCACCTCGTTATTCTTCTCCGTCGTCAATATATTACGATATATCTTATATTAATACCTGTTGCTGGGAAGCGACGCCCCGACCGCCACCCTTCACGGTTCTTGCAAACATCGAGATGTCTAACGACGATGGATCAAATTCTCCGTCTTGCGACGGACTCTCATTGGACCTCGAAGCCCGGCTAGTTCCTGTCGACTGTCCTCCACCCTTTATCCTCTTGACAAAGTCCCGAGAGTCCACAGACTCACAGTCTTCCACAGACTTGCTCTTCGACGAACCTTTGATGGACGCGGCTAGCGATCTGGCGTCAGACATATGGTCCAGAACTGGATTGAACAAATCGTCGAGGAATTGATCCACGTCCGACGCCTGCGACGGTACACGTACCCGTCTGACGTGCGAAGCTGATCCGAAACAGTAATCGACATAATTCATTAATAATATTAATTATTATAGTTGTGGCAAGAAGGAAACAACAAAGTGGAAGGCTGTAAATTAGTGTGTCGTTTTAATTCAAAGAAAATCGCCTTGAATCTACGCTGCGGCTCGTCTTTAGAAATAACACTTATTTAATGCAACTATAATAATAATACTACTACTATGTACTACATTTACATACACATGTATGACGTATGTATAACGCAAGGTCAAAATACCCGCAAACACTGCCTGTTTACCATTCACATGACTGTGGGAATATTGTTAGCCAAAAAGTTGAATACATTTCTAATATAACTGGATTCGTTTGTTTAGGAAAACTTAAGATTCGCAAAAACAATTGTCAATTAGATGCTTAAATTTTTCTCTTTGCTGAATTAATTCATTTTATTTTTATTCGTAAGCATCGTTTTGTTTTTTTTTACCGAAATCTTGCTAGTAGACGCGTAATAATAATTATTTTTGTATTCACATTACATTGTCAGGTGGACTGATTATAATAACTGTACTATTATACAACTTAATAATGATATGTTTTATAGTTACCCAAAGACGGAGCTTCGCTCGTATCAGACATGGCACAGCTTCTCGCCTCAGACTTGTCAGAATGTTTGTTATCCATTTGCGATTTAATAGAATGCGAACCACGTTTGCCCGCATACTGTGATTTAATAAATCTGTGAAAAATAACAGTTTTATATTATTTTGTCGATATCACCCAGCAATATTAAGCTTATATTGTGTAATCCAATCCAATCACGTTTTCTATTTAGTAATCATTGTCTTTATTATAAATATTAAAATATATCATATCACACTACTATGAGTAATGAGATGTATTTTTTATTTACCTGGGATGGCCTTTCATGTATGAGCCTTTGTCGTCTTCACTTCTAGCATTTATATCTGGATAGTCAAAATCTATTTGACTATGGGACATCACGTCTGACGATGCACTGTAAAGTTTTCACAAAAAATAGTGATTTATTTCGATAATCGTAGATAAACGTCAATAATAATTGTTTCATTAATTAAACACTTATAACAGTAGTAAGACATAATATTATTATAAACAATAAAAATACCCATTATAGTTTCTCGTTTCACCCCTTTGGCTGACCGACTCTAAATTATCGTCATCAACAGACTTGGCGATGTCGTCATCATCATCGTCGTCATCATCGTCCCCGTCGTCGTCGTCATCGTTCTCATCCTCACTGTCTGTGTCTTTTTCAGTTTCTTGTATACGCTCCATTGACATGTATCGTTCGTTCAGCTTGCTATGCGATAGGCCCAATGAATCTAGTTTTTTCGGAGCAATAGCGGTTTGCGGTACCTGTAGTAAATATATTGCAATGTTATGTTTACGTCTTACATAGGTATGATGATCGAATTCATAACTCACCGGTGTTATTAAATTGTCGAGACTTCTGGATCGACTAGTCTTCTCAAAGTATCTGTCATTTAAAGCAGACTGCCGTGAAAGACCGTTTTCTGCGCTATGATCTCGAGATACTGATCTTACTTTTTGCTAAATATTTGATATAAGAATTAAACCAAAGAAACAGATAACCTAGCAAGATGTATTTTTAGATATAATAACCTATGACTATGAGTAAAACATTTGTATCACGCCTTTAAACTATTATATAACTATATATATTAGTAAATCTCTTAGTTGTTCTCTATCATTAATTCAACGTCTATCTATATCATATACGAATAAAATGTATCTAAGCCAAACACACAACACCTTGAGATACCAAAATTTAAGAATTAAACTCATTATATAATGACATATAAGTATTATTGGACGTTTCTTTAGAATATCATTCATCTATTCATATAATACTCGTATACATATAATGTACAGATGGGCCAACGAAAAACTAAAACAGAAAATATTTTACAATTTACGAATTTGTTTCTAGGACGAACGTAATTAACCGAAGACAATTTAGTTATTCCGCGCGTTTAGAACGAATTGAATAGCATAGTTTCTCGTCTTATAAAAGCTGAAATAATATGTCGTAGTAAACGGTAGGTATTACCAAATAATATGTTATAACATTGTACAATATCAAACCATTTTTACGTCACATCATGGCAATCTATGATAAAACGTCCTAAATCAAACTTTTTGACTTACCGGTTTCACTACTGGTGGTTGGGGTGGCGGTACGGTCGGTCTGCGGTTCACGGACACGGGTTCCACCTGTTGGCATCGAAAACACGATTTTAGAACGCGGACGGAAATTAGTGCGTGCGTGTATATTGCACATTATTGATTTTTTAAGGGTTCAACATAATAAAATAAATATTAAAAAGAAAATTAATATTGTGTGCAGGGTATGCGCACGGAGGAAGATGGGATCGAAGAGGACCCGATGGAAAAAAGATACTTATGAGTAGCCGATGTTGATATGTATATAAACGAAACAGAAAGTTTATTTGAAAGCTGTTATTTTAAAGGTAAAAAATAATCAGATATATAAAAGATAACACGTGCGCGCATTTAAACGGAAGGTAAGAAACACGCAGTAATTGTACACGATACCTTCGAAACGGGCGTCATCGGCGACGACGGTTGCGGTGAGTGGGGCGGCTGTCTGCCGACCGGATATCCAGGTGGCGTTTCCACTTCGGATATGGAGTCAAACACGTAATCAAACCCGTTTCTCTGGTCATTGTCCAGCGCCACAGTCCATCCGTTGCACTCGGCGATGCCCCTCTCGGCCAGCAGCGCGGATGCCACAGCGTGACACCGCGTCCATGATTCGACGCCGGCGGTCATCGTCTCACCGTCGGGCATCGCGAATTCCAGTGCCGTGTTGAACCGCTTCCGGTTAGCCCGCCACTCCAGTAGACATGGAGCCGAAGACCGTGCCGGTGGCGTGCAAGTGTGCCCTGACAGCAGCTTTCTCTGGCACACGCTTTTGTAGCCGTCGTAACCGTGATCGGAAACGTACCTGTAGATAAATGAGGAAAATATGTTTTCTTACAAAAAAACCTTTCCAACCAATTGCGACGATGTACATAGATATAATGAATTGACTTTGGGATGCGTTTTAAACGATTGCCGTACGACAGACTACGATTTCGTAACAGTACATTTATTATTATTATTATCATTTGTATAGCGTGTGTTTCATTTACTTTAACAAGTATTTGTACAGCGGTCCAGTAGGAGGGAACGCCGACAGACAGCTGGCCATCAGCAGCCAGCATCTTTCGTTATTTGCTTCTACGTCGTTGCGCCACGTTTGGTTCACCAATTGACACAGAATTTCATCCCTCAGCCGTTCGTTGGCCAACCCCTAGAAGAAAATTTGGATATTGATTATAAATTACAAAATATATTATATAAATATAATGATTTAAGTAATTTGACTAAAACTACAATGTAATACGTGTCATGTATATTGAGACAAATATAGTAAGCATCTATGATTAACACTGTTATTGGTTAATGATAACGACTAACGATGATATCAACAAAATCGGACAAACGTGTACACGGCAGGTACTCCGTTACTCGTTAGATAGTTGTCCCTTTTTAGATGAGTGACCAACACTTGAGGACTGAGAATCTAAGCAGCACTACACGGGTGTGTGCCATGAGACATTATCTAGTATTCAATAATAATCCTCAAGATAAAAATAGCTAAGTTCTGAAATCGACCAACATCTAATAATAATAACAATAAAGTTATAGCCTGGTACATATTGATAAAAACAATACTTTATACTACAGGTTAATGGGTGGTAATACGAACAGTGACGTAATCATCAGTCAATTTCGAAAATTACACAATATTTGTTTATGAATAATGTTAACATTCTTACCAGTTATTAAGTGTTTCCGTGGTTTTATATATATATATATTTTTATTATTATCCAGAGTTCGGGTTTTTTATGGTCACGTTTCATTTGATATTAAACAATACTCCATTTATAGGTAGGTAATAAATATAACTTAAAATATGCTATTATTAGTTCAATTCTATACACATATTTTAATATCTAAAACTATAATATACTACTAATACCTACAAGACTATAACGATAGGTTCTTATTTAATAAATAGCTATTAACGCTGTTAATCAGTCGATGTAGCAATAACATCATAATTGGTTGTAAAATGTACAGTAAATAATGGTGTATATTTAGGAAGTTAATGTCCGGTCGATTACAATGTTATGGAACAAATAGGTTATAATGTTTTTACATCAATAACCAACTGGTTAATCGTGTAAGTTTTTAAATATTATCATCTGTAACTGTTATCATTTTTAATAATATAATAAAATAAATCGTTAGGTATTAAATAAACAAAAATAATGTACTTTGTGAATGATGTAGTCTGCAAGTGCCTGTTCTCTTTTGGGAGATAATGACACGTCGTTCATGAATCTTAGTATTAATTTGAAAATCGCAATCGAATCCATGTAATCGGAATCTTTACTTTTGTGGAGAAATGGAGTTTTTATGGGTTCTTTTTTCATTCCCCAAACATGTGACTGAAACAAGAATTAATATAGTTTAAATACTGTTCTTTGCAAACATATTACATGATAATATAATATTTTAATATATATTATGTATATTACTTTGAAATAGATATTTGTGAACTTCGAAAATGCATGTTGATCAATATCATTTGGTAAGGCATATTGTTCTTGAATTTCAACGATTGGACCGACAACTTTTACCAACTGCCTTTTATTGTGTAATGGCTGCCATTCTATAAGCCGAAAGTATTAGTCAACATTTTCAAGCGATTATTATAAAACGTATTATCAGAAAATGGTATTTATTTACACTAGGACAAACAATTATCAGCATAGTACCTATATTTTTATTTTTAAAGGAATAAAAGTCATTCAGACATTAGGGATTTATCTGGGATTAGGCCAGAGGAAATTAATTTAACCTCCCTTTATTTTAGATAAGATAAAACTAGTCGCATAATGATTTTATAGCATGATACAGTGGATATGTGGAAGGTGGTGTAAGATAAACTATTTCATTGTATGCGTATAGTGGTATAAATTGCAGTCCGAATCTACCTTCCAAACTTTGCACACAGCCTCTAAAAAGTATGTCTAAATTAACTAAAATGGATTTAAGATAAAAGAAAAGAGATCGAAACACGTATTGAGAGAGACAGATAAAACCACTCAGATCTAAATGATAATTTATATTTTAAAGCATTTATATAATTAATATTCTAAGAACGTATAAAAGTTAAAGGAATATTATTATACCTACGTTATAAAAAATGAATAGTCGTTACGCTACAGACGAAAATCTAATATTTTCATTCCGTTTTCTAATGAGTAAGTACAACACCAATAGTGAAAAGAACCTATTTATTAAAATGGACATCAATAATAAATTAAATATGTATGTTTTATCCAATAACAAGTATTACGAGAAAATACCAATAATATATCAATTGAAGATAAATTAAAACTTAGAGAAGCCTTTTTTAAACATAAATTATAAACGTTTTAAACCATTATTGTTAATGTAGTCGCTATTTAACTATTTAATTATTCCGGGAAATAAGTCTAACCAAGATATATAGATAACAAAAACAAAATTAGAGTATTACAAATAACAAAATGAATGCAAATATTGGAAGTGACCTCCGCTCTCGATGGATCGTTACAGTGACGTATAAAATAAATGAACAAATTACCTAGGTAAATAATACAATGAACATACATTTAAATAATTATCAGGTTTTATCAAGTCTGAAAACTGTTTACCTTCGATTTTATTAAATATTAACGCGAGTTCTGCTGGGATATCCAACGTATTCAGAGTTGGTACTGTTTGTGGCCTAGCATTTCTTTCTTGTTCTTCCTTTTGGGCCTTCACTCTCGCCCTCTCTTTTGCCAAGCTAGCTTTTCGTTTCATTTCCTCCTGTTAAATTAAACACCATCGACATTTAATATAATTTACCAACTGTATACTAATCATATGTGTACATACCTTCAGTTGGTTGTATTGTTTTCGCTGCTGTCTACCTCTGAAAGTAGCTTGCGCTATAATCACACCACGTTTAAAAGTCTCGTATCTCCTCCTTTGCATCCATCCGCGCACGGACGCTTGCAACTTGATAGCGCTCTGCCTTTTTGCGGTGTACCTGGTCCGGGCAAGGAATCCTCGGACGTTCCGCTGGAGTGTGATCGCCGCCGTGTTCAGAATGGCAGCTCTTTCTCGTTCTAAGTGCCGTTCTAGGCTTTCCCGCAGAAACACCCGACTTGTGCCTAACTGATATTCGTCCGAGTGTTTTTCCAATATTGCTTGACAGATTTCTCTGTTTCCGGACAAGAAAATATATTTTTAATAATATTATCATTATACTAAATGAATTGATAATTATATCAATTCATTTTTAAACTAATAATTTAATGATTTAGTATAATATACCTGTTTGGCGTGCCTTTCGGCGGAAGTTTTCGTTTTCGCACCAAAACGCGATATCTGTCTACGAATTCACTGAACTTCATGCGCACTGGATACCCCAGTTTACGGATCCGTATCGTTTCCAACATTCCCGAATATCGAAGCTGTTCCAATACCGTGGGCATATCGAATTTCATCGATACCTTCTCACAATTTGGTTTGATGCAACGCACGAACCATGGATGGCACCTAAACCACGAAATGGCAGTGTTTAGGACATAAATTGAAACGCACGTAAAAAAAAACTTACCCAGATATAGACTCCAAGAGCTGTTGTAGTGAATCATGAAACCTGGCCGCAACAGTCGGCGTTCTTGGCTTCATGGTAACGAATCTGCCGTTGGCCTTGTTTAACGTTTTTGAAGCTTCAAAATTATTCCGTAAAGAGCTGAACATTTTACTCAACATCTATAAGCAATGGTGGAGGGATGAACAATACAAAAAATCTCAACGTTTATCACTGTACAGTGAACACGAATACTCACGGGTAAAGAGCTCGATATTAATAGTTGCACGACATCGGGCCTTAACGTGTCGCGATTCTTGTCTAGAAACCCATCGACGTTGTACCACACCGGTCCGGCATAATGGCGAACACCAAATTCTGGACCATTTAATCTGGGCCTAGAGTATAATTCGTTCAACGCGTGGTTGTAATGGCACTTTTCTAAAAACGATACATCAGTGGCGCGTGGGAAATTAGACTCGTCGTCTAGAAGGTGCAATATTCCGACAGGCTTTTTCGATAGCAACTGAATCACTGGCAAATTATCCTGAAAATAGATAATCCATTAAACCTAAGATTTCAAAAAAACAATATACCGTATGTAAGTTTATTATTATTGTATTGTGTTTACATTGTATGCAATGTTTTGCCATTGGATTTTTTCCTTGGCGTACTCCTGTTGTTCTAGTTTAAATATGTGTTTATTGAAGTATACTTGTAAATTTTCGTTGGCGTAGTTAATACATAATTGTTCGAAACTGTTTTCCTGTAGTCAAACAAAATTTTAATAAGTCAATCTTGTTCGGGAAATACATTAGTTTATAACGTTACCTTGAAATCTTCAAAACCAAATATATCTAAAATCGATATAGCCGTTGTCTTTTTAGTTCCCTTGTACACAATGTGATTAATCCTTGCCACGAGCCACGTAAAAAGTGAACTATATAATGCCTTAGCAAATGCATCTCTAGCGTCCAATGCTTGATCAATATTTAGTGCTGTTAACACACGTTCATTACGAGCTTCCTGCGTAAAACAGAAAATAAATAATAAACACAATTGATCCATAAAAATTGATCGTCAATAATTGAATACGAACAGTGGTTTTGGTCGTTAATGCTTCTTTGATACCATCCACATCCAATCGGAGTAAATGCCCTGTCCATCTGATTTCTGCATCAGAACCAATTTCAACGCCTTCTTGTCCGTGTTTTAGCTGTTTACGATGGAAATAAACATTTCCCAAGTGTAGAACTATGTACAACAAATTTAAATAAATATTAATTTCGTCCGTAATTAAAGTGCAAATATTGATACGAGTATGCGTATAACAAATATATGTAGTTATATATATGCATTATTCAAAATGTGTTACGTCTGCGTGACTTGTTTTTTTTCATATCGAGAACCCTTTATAATTTATTTTATTATAATTTAACACGGGTCTAATACATTTTAGATTCTGAGGAGAAGGAGGAGGCTATTTCATCATTACAATGGTGCATGCTTTTGTATGTGTATGTTTTTAGAATCGCTGTTATTGGATCAATATAAAAAGCTCAATATGTTTTATACAGCACTTATACAGAAAAAACCCAAAACATGGTACCTATATTAAATAAAGGTTATTTTTGGAAAAGTTTTTTTCAATGGGCTAATTGATAATTCAAATTCTGTATCTCACATTTTTTAAAAGTTTTATGTAATACCTGTATCTGTATCTTATTACAATGTTTATAAATAAACAATATTAACAAGTAATAAAATCAAATACACACATAAAATAACATTTAAAATGTATAGAAAATACTGTTATTTTATATAATATTTTACCTGAAGCAAGTATTCGAAATATTGTGTCTTGTTCTTCCGATGTGAATCCAAGAACTTGCATCGCAGACATAAGTGATTGAAAATCTTCTCCATCATATTTTCCATCAATTTCACAATTCCCACCTTGATTTAAATAAAAATATTTGTCAGCCGATAACAAACCATATTTAAGTTTCTCCTCGTCAGCGAGACCCGCCAATAGTTCATAAAACACATGATAATTTCGTTCTTCTGGAGCTTGTGTTACTATTCGAGATTTTTCTAGAAGATATTCTGTAACTTTAGCGCCCAATATAACTCCTCTGAAATTTCAATATTTTATATTAATTGTTTTTTAAACAAAATCGTTAAATAATAATTATTTTTATTTTTATCAAATTTAAGGTTTAAACATTTTAATAATGATCCACAATAACGGACAAATTGTTATATAGCATCTCTAAATTTATAAACATGTACGAGTTTAATCGTATATTACTGCTACGATTATGAGTACCTATAAACTATATCAAATTAATAAAGTACTATAATGCAGTGCATAATTTAAGGCTCTGTCAAACAGAAAGCGTTATTTTCACGTCACGTGATTTTGTAATTTGTTACAACGCGACGTTATTACGCGTTCTGTTTGACAGAGCCTTTAAGCACCAAGGCCTAAGCTGATATCAAAATGTTTATGAAAACGGAATTACTAAAAAATTTTTTAGTATTTTTCTTTAATATCATTATGGAAAATTCAAAACAAATAATTTCATCGGATCGTGGTGAAGACTTAATTCTTGTCAACATAGAAATACATCGATTAAGACGTAAGCGGTAAGATGGGTTGTATGTATATAAAATAGTAACTGGTTAGTATATAGGTGCAAATAAAAACCGTAGTATTAGTATTCTAATGACGTTTGATAAACATTTGTGAGTCTCGTTGAGCATATCCATATAATGATACTCAATACAAACAAATAGAGCAGCAGATATTAAGTGCTCATAACTGCAATCTAAAAGTAACTAGGTGCCCAACATTAGTTATAACTGCAAAGTGCAAGTGAACTGCTGATTTTTAAATTTAATTTAAGTGCATTTCAAATGGAATTTCTTTCACCGATACAACAACGCGAAAACATTGCATTAAATTGTATACATATTCGTGTCATTTGAGGCACAAAAAATATCGTTTGTCTGTATTCGTGTTTCACCCAACATTTTCAATTAACGCGATAATTGGTATATAACTATTATAGTGTATTTAAAACTATCACTTACTGTTTGAAATGGACTTCTAAAAACTTTCCAAACCGGGATGAATTGTCATTACGCACAGTTTTGGCGTTACCAAAACTTTCCAGTAATGGGGACGCTTCTAAAATTTGTTCAGTAATGAGATTGGATGGCGATTTATTAACAGCTGCTAAATACTGCATAATAAGCTTAGTGGATTCCGTTTTACCAGAACCAGATTCGCCAGAAATTACGACTACTTGATTTCCTCTAGGAAGCATTCCGTAAGCTGCGGAACCAACTGCGAATAAATGGCTGAAAGAAAAACCGATTAAATAAATTTTTTGTTCATTAGCATAAAATAATTTTTCATTTCTGATGAAATAATTAACATCGATTATGAGTGCACTCACGGTGGTAATGTTCCTAAAATTTGGCCCTCGTATTTTTTCACCATGTCTAACCCATACATGTCGTACATTTTGTAAGGGTTCACTGCCACTAATATGCTTCCAGTATACGTCTAAAAAACAACGATAAATTAATATAATATACGTAGGTGCAGTTACAATATGTTCCAGAAAAAAATCGTCCTTACAGAACGATTCTGTCAATTTTGTCATTTGTTTTTTAAACTGTTTTTTTTTTTACAAACGAGCAATGTTCATTGCTCACGTACGTTATAATGAGCTCAGATACTTACATATATAAGTTCTTTGTCGTATCGAATTTTCAAATTCCACAATAACGAAGCCTCGTTCAAGTCCCTAAAAGTACATTTACGTATAAGAATTCAACTCTATTTATTTTGTTATTTAAAAAAAAAATGCTTACGTAAGTTGAATCATGTCTTCAATACCATTTTGACCAAGATCTTGCCGCCGGTTAACACCGTTGGAACTTGTAAGTGAGAAAATTTGTGTCTGTTGAGTTTAAAAATATTATAATAATACGATCGCAAAAGCAAATATTTAACTCAGGACTTACTTTCCCCGCAATAACAGCCTGCACAGTGAGTACTTGCGCAGGCTTGTGGTACTCCAAAACTTCTCCTGGTAAGACATGACCAACACCTGGGTCAAACCACACAAGCTCACCCTAAAACAAATAATAAAATATTATGTAGCGATTAAAAATGTTTTTCTCCGTTTATGCGTTCAAGACGACATTTACACATAAATGTATGTTTTACTTCATAATTATAAGTTCAAAATTCGAATATTATAATTTATAATATATGCGTTTACTCTATAATGATAAAGTGGTTCTGTGTTCTTCTTAGTATTATTACCATAAATAATAATAACATTTATACCATACATATAGATTTTTATTTACCATTATACTTATATATTAAATATAAGTGGAATATTACATTTCGAAATAATTGGTCATTATATCTTTATTTGATTTATAAATGCAATAACAAGCACACATAATATGCACTTGTACATTCATCGCCGAGGTCTATAATTAAATATTTTTTTCTTTTAACTCAATTGGTTTAAATTTCATTCAAATATTTTTTTAAATTTTTTTACATATGGACATAATATATGGTATTTACATTTTCATACATACCTACTACGTAAAAATATGCTAACAATAAAACAGTTTTTTTTTTCAGTTCAGACGAAATATAACAATAAATAACGTATACTTATTGCACTGCAAACTGCAGTTTGGTATCGATTTGAAATACAATTATTATCGGGGCTATGTAGATTGTAGATAGATAAAACTTCAGAATACGCAATACCCATATATCCCATAATGTTTATAGAATGAAATATTTTTTTTTATATAATGTAAATCGATTACAAGTAATATGATCATTAAAACGGATGCAATAAATATCATGACAAATTGAGCCGTATAATACAATAACAGATGGCCTTAGACCCAAGACCTATCTAATAATAATTCTAAATAAATAACGGTTGTATCAACGATTTAATTCCGGATACACGAGACAGTAGCCGGAAACTCCAAGCAAAAAAAAAAATAATAATAATAATAATACGTAGAAATATTGTTGAAGTTATACAAACATGCTCGGGAATTATGGGACGTATAATTTTTTACTGTTGTTAGGCGACCGCACAAAATGTCTTGGTAATAAAAATGTTTAAAAACAATGATAAGTAGCTTGGAAATTTCCAGAAAGGATAGTAATAAAGGATGTTAATTTATTTTTGCATTAGGTACCTATTGTAAGAGATACATTATAAGCATAATAAGTATAACCATTTTCCAACACCCAGCAGATACTGTTTAGATTTTATATCATTTTGGGAGTAGGTACCTGAATAACACTTCAGCTTTAACTTTCTAAAACAATAATAGGAAAGTGGAAAATATAAAAATATACACTCGTTGCGATTCCAATATCATTTTTCACGGACACATATTATATTGATTGAAACGGTAAACTATCATTATTTTGTGAATTTATGTAATACTGTTGCAAGTACACTATAATATCGAAACAAATTAAATATAATCAAATATTATCATTATTAACACGTAGTTAAGTTATGAATTTAATATTAAAAACATATATCATTTAAAATTTAAGTCAAAGCATTTTTAATGGTCGGAGTTTGTTGTTTCAGTTTCTATTTAACTAATTAAGGTATCTTCGTACCAGAAATTCAAATAATAACTAACAATATGTGACCCAATAAATTAAAAATTGAGTATGTACTTGGATTTCTTAACGGCTCGGCTCTTTATAGAAAATAAACACTTGATAATAATCAGTGTGTAAATTATTTTATTTGTATAAATTAATCATGAATTAGGTCTATAATGAGTTTAATCACTCAACGCAATCACGAAATGTCTTTTTATATGAATAACAACTTGACGTAAATATTAACATGGCATGATAGCAATACATTTTATATTCATTGCTCATGCAATACATAGCGATGAAAGTGTACAAAATCTACGCAATAAAATATTTGAAGCATTTAATTTATCTTAAGTACCTGCCTTAATTGGTATTTTGTTTTATAGAACATCCAGAAATTAGAAAGATTTAAGACTTATATTATAAATATAATAATGATATTGTTAATATTAGACGTTTTTATGTTAAATCGTAGACAACAAATTGTATATTAGAATGGTAAACAAAAGTGATTAAAAAATTCTCCAACAAAAGATACTTATTAGTGATTACCTAATAATTGCTTTTGTAAGTAAACATTAAATGCATACCTATACTGTATTTCTTATTTTTTTTAAGAATTACAATATACAGAGGTCTCACGAGAGTATGCTAATTTAAAGTGGCAGAGCAATATTGATTCCATTAGTTTGTCATTTCAAAATTAGGAAATTCTCGGGAGATACTTCGTATAAAGAATCATGTCGAGAATTAAATTTGGTTTTTAAGTTAATGAATTAGAAAATATTTTAAATATATATTTTTAAGTAATGTGACTAACGTGAAGTGCTTTGCCCAATACCCACACTGTGTAAATATTAATGAAAAGTTTAACCTATGATCTCATTTTTCAGTAATGAATAAATGCATATTGAAGATACATAAAATATCACATCACAAATGTAGAAAAATGTTAAATAGTAAAACGGTAAGACACTGTAGTCCTAGAGTAGTAAATTGGAGGGAACCTAGATGTAGTTTAATCCTGGGAATACTCATGAATGATCAGAAATATCAAACAATTCAAGAGAATCCATAACTATTTATTAATTATAAGAGGTATGTTATGATGGTGTATTTCAATTAGATATTCAAATACAATACATAGTTAAACTATAATTGAAAAACAAATTAAATTGTAATTTTCTTTTAATTAATCAAAAATAAATTATAAAAAGTTGGTAACCGCTCTGCTATACAGAAGGTGTCAAGTTACATAAAAATAAAGAAAAAAAAGAAGACTATCGAACTTTGTTGTACCCAAGTTTACCAAACAATTATTCTAATAATATTATATTACAATTTCAACAAATGTTCCAATTATTTTTGTTTATCACGATTATTTCAAAAAGTACTGAGAATTTTCAATTTTTATTTTCAAATTTGCCACAAGTAACATTCATCAAAGTTGATGATCAGAGTTTTTTTCCTATGAGATAAAAACACGCATCATTGTAAAATCAATAAATTATTAGTCCGCTCGGAATCTAAAATAAAACAGATATATGTGCATTGTGCGTTTGTAAGAGAATTTTAATTAGAATTTTATATTGTACAATTATTTATAATTAAATTTAAATTGAACAATGTTCCCTACATATAAACTATGATATTTTTGATTTCAAAATGTACATCCTGCAATTCCAATTCGTACACCGCATGTGTAAGTATTTAATTGTTCAAAGTATATTTTCTACTTTAATTTATTATGGAGGAACCATAGATACTAAAAACGGCTTCAGGTTAAACTTTTAAAATAAAATGTATTATTGGTGATCGTATCTTCCAAAAATTTAAAAATATCCTTTTTCAAAATTTAATGTTAGATGGTTTTTGTAGTTTTTTTTTACACAATTGTCCACAAAATGTATGATTATCTTGAATTTATTTAGATTTTTTATTTGTATAAAAATATACAGTGATGCCATTAAACGCCATTATAGGAGAGTATACGATGTAGTAAACCATGTATGAAACTATTAGATGTGAATATCTTTACAATTTTAAGTTAAGGAAATTCAAAGTTAATTAATACCTACCCAATCATTAGCTGAAGCTTATCACATCGGGTGTACCTCATAAGTCAGAATAATAGTTATCCAGTGGTTTCATAATAACAAAGTGATAAACTTTAAAAGATTCTTTTATGAAAATTAAATATGTATACATAAGACATTATAGTTTTTTTGTATTCCAAAAATGTTTGGGAGTGCCTACCATAGTGGCCCAACGTAAGTATTTTTTATTATTCAATAGTCATACATTATTATTTATTACCTTTATTTTACATACTATTAGATGACAATTTTTATTTCAATTGTAGGTAATTTATATAATATAAATAAATAAATATAATATATATATATATATATTATAGTGCCTATTTTATGTAGTATGGTAATTATTCACACATTGTAATGACGTGTTACGAAACGTTCCAAATTCAATGCGAATCAAAGGAATATATTTTCATTTATTTTGTTGATGTTATAAAATTGTATACACAAATAAGTACATTTTAATATCTGAGAAGACTATGTTTTATAATGATGTGTTTTTTTATTATTACTATTTGTAAATACTTTTTGAGTAAAATGCGAGTCCTGTCGAAAGAGTTTACAAAGCCCCTAGGAGATATTGAAACAAATCTTAATGGTTACACAGTTTCAAAGTTTCAAGCAAAACGCATTTCAGTTATATCCAAATATTTGTGTATGCTGTTAATATTGCAACAAAATATATCTATATGACTTAACCTTTATATTATTATTATATCATATTGTATTTTATATTATTATGTATTATGTTACCTAAATAATATTTTTTAAATTTTTTAACTTTTCAAAAGTTAAAACAAGTTTATACGAAATTAATCGTTATTAAACCTAAAAATGTATCCCAGTTCTTGTATAAAGTTTTGATATGATTAAGTACAAATGTTGATTTTCCAACAAATGACCCATATAGTACTATATAGGTCCATATATATATACATATATATTTTTAGTTTGTAACATGTATTTAACCAAACAAATATGTTTTTAAATGTTTTTATTAAATATACCAGTTTTAAGTTTAGTTTTTGGAAGTTATAATTCGTTTAAAACGAGACTAATTAAATAGTAAATAATTTGTTTATTTGTTGGCTATTTAGACGTCCGATCGAGCACAATGTTTAATTTACAAACCCATGAATTAAATTGTGTAAATATCATGAGAAGGAATGGTAAATTAACTTATTTATTCAAACCCTCAAGAGAAATTCAGATTTTACTGTTTGTGTATGTGACTCATAGGAATTAATTTTTATTTTAAACTTTTTATAATATTACATTAAAAAAACATAAACTTATTAAAGTTGAGTTTCAAAAAATGTACTAAAAAACAGTAATAATTATTTAACGTTTTAAAACTCAAAAGGTTTTCTTTATTTATATTTTATATTTAATTTGTCCATTTATTTATAGTATGATATTATTTATAGAGTGTACCACACACCACTTAATATATGTTTGTGTGTGTGCAAGCTTGTAAATAAATGAGTTGTTATGAAGTCAGTTTGTAGTGCTACTCTGTTAAATGTTATAATCTAAAATGTGCATTTGTGCTTTTTGTTGCCAAATAACATCAATATATATTATGGATGTGAATAATGGATGCTCGTAGAGAAATTGACTACACACATTTGAAACATCATAAATATGGTTTAATAATTTATCTTACATGCATGGATTTAAAATGTTGTTTATTAAAAAATGTTTACGGATATGATAAAATATATTTTAAAATCCTCGAAAATAAAACGTCTGTTAAAGTGATTGAATAACACCGCAAAAATAATAATAATAAATTGTATGTACATTTAAGCGACATAATCCATGAAAACAAAATGAATATTAAACTTACATTTTACGTTATATACGGAACATATGAACCAAAATCGATGAAAAATATAAAACTAAACAAAAATATATAAAAAAGATATTATTATTATTCAATTGGATAATATTACACATTATATTATACACGAAAACATTGAGAGTTACGAGCATTTATTGTTTGTTGTATATGAGACAAAATTGATAATATTAAAAAACATTTATATATAAATCCCGATAAAAAAATCTATCGGTCGGCTAACTTTTGAACGATAAATAATACCATCGATAAGGTAATTCAAAGAACGTATGAAGGATGAATGCAGTTCGTAAATGGATTTGATATTAGACAACAAACTCGATAATGTAGAAACAATTGAATCAAATCGTCTTTTGAAAAATATAAAAAATATAAGCGGTAAAAAAAACAACATCATACTTTTAAAATAATACGAACAGTTATTAGTCGTATGATTAATATATAGTATATAGTATATACACATGTCACATATACCAATTATATATTATACATATGAGTATGCATACAATATACACCCTTCATAGTTTATTGTTATAGTTTAATTTTTCTCATTCATTTCACAATTCGTTGCTCGGAAACGATGCCATTCGCATCCCTCTACATAATACAATACATTGAATTTAAGTTATAACTATACAATCGTTCGTGGTCGTTTTGTTCACTTAGGATTAACAAAAACCGATTAAAAAAAATAAAAATAAAAAACCAAACAAACGAACGAACAGTACAAAATAATAGCGGTTTAACTATCATTTTCCAAGGGGAATCGCAAAGACGATCGACCGTCCCAGTTCCCGTTTTTTTTCGCACGTTTCCCGAGGGACAAAAACGACGACGATCATAGGCCTCCGCGTCGCTTGCACAGTTATAATTTTTGTATCACGCTGATCGTAAATCGAGAACGAATAGGGGAAAAAAATATCGACGACTTATGTCTATAGCGATAACATGGTATAACAGTTTGGCGCCAGCGGTATACAGCGAACGCCGAACCCGACCTAACGAAGGTACACCCACTTTTTGTTTTCTCTTTTCGTTAATGATTGTTTCAGCACACATCACACATAATTTTCCTTTATATTATACGACGGGTAATTTTACTTAATAAATAACTTATACAGACGATAAACATGTATTTATACATGATATACGTATGAAAATGGATTGTTTAACCTATATTCAGTATTTCAGTGGTATACGCTATGAACAATATTCGAAACGTTAAATACGTAATAATATTATTAGTTGAATAATTATAATTAAAAAAATCAGTCGTGCATAGTGCATATTAATGTAATAAATACACAACATGCAGACATGTGTATTTATATTTTATTATGATTGATAGGCAACTATATATTCCGGTTTTATACCTACGTGATATAGTTAAATTCAATAAAACGTAATTGATTAAATACATCAATTAATAAATCGTACATGACATCATATTAATTCTGAACAGCAACGGTACTGCTATATATTAGTATCAATATTTTATTACTATAATCTATTAATTTAAGTTAAAAATTATTCAATGTAAAATTTATTATGAGAATTTTAAAACTGTACATTTTTTATAAATTTGAAAACGCTCAAAGTTACATCAACATTTTAACATCTACGTGGGGTCTAGATAATATTACCTTTCAATTTGATAATAGGCGAATTACAAGCGGAGTAACGCGATAATATAACGATGATATTATTATGTACGATATTTTATTATCAATTTATCATTATATATTAATTATATGATGAAGTTTACTGTTTTTCACGTAGATAAATTCCTTCTAAAATCTAAAGGGATAAATTATCTTAATTTCATTTTTATTTTTACTAACTATAATCACACAAATAATGAATTTAATTTTAATTTTTAGTCAGTACGCTACATTTAATTATTTTTCTATTTCATCTGTATTAATCTACAGTTTTAGGCCCTGCAAGTGCTATAATAGGCAGCCCTGGTTATATTATGTGCATAACCATATTATAATATAACTGTGATAATATTATATTATAATGTGTAAGCATAGGTACTAACCTCGCGGTACGGGACGGTATCAAACGTTCCGGTTCCACCGCGGTCAGTGGCGTTGGCGGCCGCGTAATCGTCGCCGGCTCGTCTGATTACGCACGGCGGAGGGTGTTGGGGCTGCAGTGGCGTCATGTCTTTGCTGCTGTAATCGCGATTGCCACTGCCATCGTTGACAAAAATAATCGCGTTATCGGTAGCGGCACCGGTGGTCCGACCGTCAATACCGCAGCAACCGCAACCGTGAACACGGTCCATCGATCTCCACGGCGGACGAGGAGGACGGGTCGTCGGCTCCGGCAGGGTGTCGCGGCCGCCGGCGGTCAACCGGTACTTGACCCGGCGGTTGTCGGCCATCAACCGGTCGAACTGTCGGGCACATTTTTGCAGAAAGCTCTTAGCCGCCGCGCACGGTTCCGGCGGATCGCTTTCCGCCCAGAAATGATCCGACAGCTCCCACTGGCTGATCGCGTTCCGTTTCATCTGTCCTCTCTCACCGCACCCCAACCGCGGCCGGACATCGATATCGGTCGCCGAATAACGTTAAATTATTATATTATTTACACCGGTGTCGACGTCATTACATCGATCTCGTAGGGTGTATTCGTGTACAACAGGTAATGCGTTCTGTATCTTGTATACAGGTAGGTATCGCGTGTACAATATTATTGTATCGGCCTCGGAGACCGGAACTTCGCCGAGACGTTGTTATGACGTAGGTAGGTATATTATATTATAGTGGAGCCGTTCGGGCTAGAAGGAAATGCCGGTCATGTCGCCGTCGCCCGGTGCGAGTTATGAGGCGCTACGTGAATATACTATATGTATATATATAACAATACTTGGATGCTATTATAATATACTCGTGGAACCCATTCGGTGTTGAAAAAACGTTTTAAAACCGAATCAAACGTCCGTGACGCGACACGGTGGCCGCTATATTATACGCGTTTCTTTCCAGCTCCTATTATAGGTGTAGCTGTTATCTGCGCCGAGTGGTTTCGCTTTCACTTTGTAGTCGACCAGTAGCGAAATGCGAAAATCTTTACCCCGAAAGGTTTCTTCCTCCCGGTACACCCGATTATCGTTCTGTGGCAAAGCGGGGTTCCACCGATAGGAACGACACTCGTCGAAATTGTTGCGAAAAGTATACTCTGATCTGACTTGCACAGTATTTATCTATGAAAGTTTAAATAACATAATCTTATATTATATTTGTATAATATCAAAAGATATATCATGACTGTGTAGCTTTATAGAGTGTACAGCGGTGGTGATGAGCGTGTTGATATATTATTATGTTTCAGAAATATTTTATGAGACTTAAATCAAATTTAAATTTATAAACTATAGAATAGGTAATAAAACTTATAAGCTGGTATGCTATTCTCGTGAATAAAAAATTATTGGAATTTTCACAGTTATTTTGCAAAAACACAGTAAGTAGGTCAAAATGTGATTTCATAATGAAAATCAATTTTATGAACATAACGCTCGGTTAAAATGTCATTTTCTTTACTTAATAATAGAGAAAATTCGTTTTATACCTATACATTGATGTTATAATTGTATTGAAAATCGTAACCATTCAACAAATTGGAATTTGAGTTAAAGTGTTCATTATAAAATATATATTTATTGAGTATATTTCACTTTTCGAGTGGCTATCACTGAAGCATTATATTCCCTCTTACAAATTACTACTATCACATATTCGAGATATTCATAAAATAAGTCTAATTTATTCACCGTCAATAACAAAAACGTGTTTTCCACGACTATGTGTTCGAGTGATATTTTATTTGAACAAATAATATATAATATATATACAAATGTTGATTCATATACATACATATAGTGATAACTAAAGCAGTAAAGCACTATTTGATAACACTGCTAGAATTGTATTTTAAATTTTCTAATAAAATGGAGGGATACATTCTACAACAATGAACTTTTTCAAACGTTCTGCAAGATTACAATAATCAATGAATCCCGAGATACTCGGTGGAAATTTCCATGAAAATAGTAGGTATACCTAAAATATAATATAGATTATACTGATTGTAGGTAATGTGTTTTGCTGTACACGTTGCTCTAATAATACCCAAAAAAAGGATGATGATCTTACACGACGAGGGTCGAATTATATATCGTTTGATTATTTTCGGTAGTGTTTTAGATTTTGAATTTCTCGACGATATAATATTATGCAGGTTATCTCGGTTATCGATATCAAGTATATCATTTATCAAATATCAATTAACCTGGTTCCTCGAGACTCGAGTATAATGCATCTTGTATAATATGTATAGCATGTAGTTAATTTCGATGTAATTTTAATAATTTAATACAACGGAGGAAATTATTTTATAATGTTACAAAATCGATACATATATTATTACATGGTACGACTAAGACTCGCTTTCTATAATATTATAACAGCGCGCACACGACGTGTCCTGCAGCGTATTCCAAAGACCGTTAAAGGAATAATAATATTACAATAATAGCGCACGTGTATATAATATGATACTATATATAATATAATAATAAGACTACAAGAACATTAACGAGACGAACCGAATGGTATAATAATATTAATTATTATTGTATATCTGCACAATAATAATATCATAATAATTTTATTATGTGGCAAACAAGAGCTGACTGCGCGCGTGACCGTCGTCGTCGTCGCCGTGCACTGCAGAGGAACCGGAAAACGCGAAATGCAAATCGATCTTTTCGGCGAATTATTATTATTTACCATAAATAATAAAACATGCCATTATAATATGAAATATATTACCATACTTCGCGCATTGCCATCATCGCCTAGTACTGTCGTTTTGGGGGCGGCAGGGTTAATAATATTATTAATAAAATTGTACGTGATATAAACATAAACCTGGTCTGTAAACCATATACCTGGTGTATAAAACAATACGTTTTGTTACGATTTAATTTCGAACGTCAGCGACCGACGCATATAATCAAGTTTGGAACGTATAAATCGCGTTATAATAATAATAATATGACGTAGGTAAAAGACGTATGTATACATGATTTTGGAGTGATCGAATAACGTGATTACGCGCCAGCGTTTCGCGTACCGTACTGGAAAACCTAAATTTCACCTGATAATATAATAGTACAGAGTATTACGATAGGTTACGATAGGGTACTATGATATTATTAATTATTATAGATACGCACAACTCGACGGCGCAATTCATCGCGATTGGAAAATCGTTGCCCAACTCGGATTTTAGTATTAATATTATTGTTACTATAATATGGCCGTAGGTATTATAACCGATGCCACCGTTTCGATCAGTCGCAATAAAATATTATACATAATATTATTATAGTATACGGAACAACAAACGCGCACTAAAAACGACGCGACCCGCCGAGGTACGTCGGAGGAGACGTCCCGGACGATATTTAAAATTTTTTTATTTACCAAAAAACCATATTTTATCGCATAAACCCGTAATTTTTCGTCAGTGTTTAGAACATAGTACGACAATCACACATTTCCACAACCCCGACGCGCGCGGGATATATTTTAACAAAATTTATATTACTATAATATTATTATGTACGAACTATATCATACTATATCGAAACGCGAACCGCGAACGCGTACGTGCGCACGTACGTGTGGTTTTCGGACAACTATGTAATAATGCACCATTATGCGCGTATATACGGTAAAGTACGTCGAACCGTATAATAATTGTTATCATTATCAAACAACGGGCACACACACTGGCGCGCGTCCGATGGGTCGGCATACGGTTTTACACATGATAATATTATGTACCTATGTAATGATGGTGCGTGCTAGTCCATGTACAACGTAATATATGTATATATATATATATATATATATGTATAGATTAATATGAATATAATATGTATATTATGAACATGTGTTTATGTGTGTGCGTGGGTGCACACCTGTTAATGAACGCGATTCTTCGGTCTGTACAACGCGAACGGGAAATCGTCCAAGGGTCTCTGGGCGGAAGGGCATCTGGGTGGGGAGTGGAGAAAGAGAGGAGGGGATGACGAACCCGCATGTGGCTACAGTGGCGGCAGCAGTCAAGGTACGCTGAGCGTGAACGATTAAAAAAATAAAATAAAATCCACTAACATGGAATAACAAATGGTTTAAAATTCAATATCGTACCAAATAATGCAATGTTGCACGAGTTATGCCGTCGTACGATGCTCTAAATAATTATACATAGTTGTTGTATCCACCTCATCATCGAAACAATATAATAATATTGTATAAATTAAATATTATGAAACCCATGTGCCGCGTAACATTAGCAGTCAATATTTAAGTAAGTCCAACCAATTGGGTAGGTAGAAAGTTATGAGAGACCATTGTTAGACAACTTTCAAAGTTTGATACAAATATTATTTTCGAAGCTATAGGTTAGTTTCAATTTTTGCGATGCTACATTCGCAGTAACAGCACAAAAATGTACATTTATTCTATTGCTCTGCTACTGTGGAAGAAACACAAAATTACAAATAATAAATTGTCGAGCGTCGAAAATAAGTACCAACAAACTTTGAAAGATGTCCAACATTTCTAATAAACCAAGAAACGAGGTTGAAGTAAAAAAAATAAATCCTAGCGTCGAAATTAAAGTCCAAATAATCTGGAAAATTGTTTAATAATCACTAACAACGTGCCAACAAATTTGTTTGATTGATTAAAATGTCGACTGGAAATCTAGTAATGCCAAATTTACAAGTGACAAGTATTCTAATCATAATATTAATATTATAAAGGGTGGCATATTATACACACAGAACACAAAACAATTACGAAATTAACTTAGCAATAATTAAATATAATAATATAAATAACATTTAGTTAGGTGACGAGTACATTTAAATTTGAGAAAATGATACCATTGGGCATTGACACAAACATTTGAGATTAATGGGAACCGGGAGGTAACTTATTGAAAATCTAACAGACATTGAAACATAATAATAATATTATTTAGCCCAATTTTGTCTGCATACCTATATACATTATACATATTAACATGAGATATAAGTGTATAACCTCAAGTGGGATAACGCGACCTGTTCGCGATTACAATATTATGAGATCACAGAGTTTGAGTGATGTTCTGCCTTCTGCGAGGAGAACCGTGTAAAATTTTATAAATTATAATAAACATGATATTAAAATATGTCACAACACCGCGTGCATTTTTTCATTAAACTGTTATTAATTGCATATACAACGGGCCTAATATTTTACTAGTAAACGTGTTTACTAAGATAATTTACATATAATTTAATTTTATCCATACCTTAAATGCGTATCATACACATATACAGTAACAGTGTCGTAGCCAGAAAAAAATGTTGGGGGGGGGGGCACTTAATTTTTTTTCTCTAGCCTTTGAAATGCTAGAATATCTAATTATGACCCCTTTGTTCATAAAGTGTATCTACTACTCGTTTTACGACTATATTATATTTATGTTTACAAGTATGGTAGGTACCTACACTGGCTACATTTTAATATAACAATGTATTAGTATTATTGTAAACAATAGGTTAATGTATTCATCAATATTATTATCATTATATCAAAATGTGTTGTAAACAAAACATTTCATTTTTGGTTTGAATATTATTAAAATTTACTAACAAAAATACAAGAATATATTAGGACTGTTGAAAGATGGTAGTTTTTTCGTGCAATTAGGTCAATAAGCGGAAAAAATGTACTTCCAAAAATACAATTTTAATTTCGAAAAAAACATAACAATTTCTCTGATTTTTGTGTGTTTTGTTGAAAGTGATTTTTTTTTTTTAGTAATTCAAAATTAAAAGTGAATATTGAAAAAAAAAAAAAATTACTCTGGTACTATAATACTAATTAAACAATACTACAGATCATAGATCCATTTCCTACATAATCTAGAAAAGAGATTAAGGAATTCAAATATATGTTTTCAAAATTAAAATAGCCAAAAGGGCTATTGGTACTGGGAGAATTTGTCTTCCACTTTTTGGGAGTTTTGTGGCACATGTAAGTTGAACATTTTTTTATCATAAAATATAATGACGTGACTGCGCGTATGTACTTTACTGGGGTTCAAGAATCTTAGCCTTCATTGATCTTAAATTGCATAAAGCGTTCGGGGAACTCGCACACACTAATGATCAGTCACTACACACATAGATATAGAACTAACGATGCGGATGTACAATATTTCCTAAATCCGACCCCTTCAAAATGGTTCACTTCGACAGCCTTAACTTTTAATTTTTATCAAACATATAATATAATATAAAACAAGCTAAAAAAATGTCGGGGGGAAGGGGGGGGCACGTGCCCCCAGTGCCCACTCCCTGGCTACGGTACTGTACAGTAATAACAAATACATAAATATCTATTTTAATTATGCAATAACTATAATATATATATTATGTATATTCAAGAACTGCTTTAATGGAACTGCCAAATCTCGTTTGTGTTGATATTTTCAGAAAATACCAAGAATAAATAATTTAATTAATATTTCTACAACATAGTTTATCAAATGTATATTAAACGAGTACCTACTTAATAAATAATAATTTAAGTATAAGTTCTAGTCAAAATGTGTTGCTACTTCCACGTTTAATTTTCATCTGGGAAGTCAAAAATATTTATTTTTCCAACCATCTTAAACCGAATTGAATATAATATAGGTATAGTAGTCAGTAAAGTACACATCATATTAGTAAGTATCAGACGACTACTTAGAATAATATGATGACGTAAAAATAAATTATTTAGTATTAGATTATGTTTGTAAATGCAAATAGCACAAAATATTAAAATATTTTTAACTAGTTTATTTACGTAATTAATACTAATATATTTCGGTAATAATTATTAGTTGATAGCAAACAATATCAATAATTATAGTTTACATTCATAGTATACAATCGTTTAGATATCGTATGTATCTATATGGCGTAAATACATATATTTAATAAAGCACATTGCACATCCATATTTATATGGTGTATTTTGTAAATTTTGTAAATTTTGTAAATTTTATTTCATTGTTTTTACTATACAATATATTTACGTCAATTCTCATTTTAACTTAAATATTATTATGAAATACTAAAGTACGTATAATTGTTGACATGGTGATTATTACACAAAAACAAGATAAGTCATCATCAAAGCTAATACGCGAACAAATAGAAAATTCACCATTCTTTGATCCCATTGTGAGATCTAAAATTAAATTAGGAATTATAATGATATTTTATAACATCACTAGTCTGTAATTGACTATGTCTGGCCGTTCAGTCTACCAAACCTTTGATCGGACTTCAGTTCCCACAATAAGTTTTCCCACCAATTTCATAAAAGCTTATTATTGATGTTTCGCGGTATATTATAAGATATAACGGACATTCCCTTGCATAATGATCTTCACTTGCCGTCTATTGACAAACTTACTATAATATGGCACACTACTAAAAAAATCTTGACAAATTAATCATCCATTCAAACCCTCTGATCCGAAAATTATACTCCTTAACAATGCCTACCAATATTACTCGCTGTCTAAGACTTATCTGATATAGGAAAAACTACTTAACAAAAGTTAACTTGAGTTCATATTAAGGATGCTGTATATAGCATATTTGTGTTTAGAAAACGAGTTATCGTCTACACATCTCTCTCCCCGAGTCTTTGACGTCAAATAATGTTATATTCATCGTATAGAAACTCTGTTAGTTATTAAAGAAATAATATAGGTCATTTTATATAAACTACATATTATATTATGATATAAATGTCATTAAGGAAATATTTTTTTTTAAGAATATTATATGTTGGTAAAATGATTAATATTGAAAGTCATTATCCATTAACGCGTATCTACATTCTACAAATAAAGATAGCATTTAAAATATTTACAACAGTTGAAATTATAGAGATCAATTATATGGATAATGATAATTAAGAATAATTTATTAGTAAAATATAACAAATATTTTGAATGATTTTAAATTATGGATGTTGGCTATTATATGTATTAACTGTCTCAAGTAATAAACAACTAACGGAATACCAAAAAGAAATCGTTGTGTAATCATATAGACAGTAAGTTCTGATCCCATATATTCAACGTATATAATGAACACAATGCTTCAAAGAAACAGTAAAAGTTATGATTAAGACTATAGTGTTTCAAATTAATGCTGTCAATGGCTAATGACTTGGAATTAAATTTATTCTCAATGGAAAAAAAGATAATATTATACTACCACTAATCAAATAAGAATACATAAATACACAAATTCAATTTCCGGGAAAAATTAATAACTTTTAAGAGATATAATGATTAATGAACGTAAAACGCAATAAAAATAATAAAAGTTAAAAATCGTGTTTATTTAAGTAATTTATAATTTATCAAACAGTTTATTTACACAAATATAATAATTAATAGGTACTCAACGATAGGAGACTATAATAATTTAATGAGTAAAAAACATGTTTCGATATATATTTTTTAACGGAAGGTTAGGTCAGGTTAGCGACGTCCTCATTTGGAATTTAATATCGCCGAGATATACAGTATAGATTGTTGCATTATTTTATAAAAATAATAAAAACAATAATAATAATAGAGACCTTAGAAAAGTATAATAATAGTGTAGAAAAAAAAATTAAATAAAACACAAATTTACAATGTACTATTCAAGTCCACGCAAAATGGTCTTTTATAAACGATTTCTTATATATCATTTGACATTTTAATAATAAAAATATACCATGGCCTCAAATACTGCACCCAACTTCTATAAAAAAGAATCAGTATAATGTAGTGCGCAATGGGTTATAACAGAATGCATCCTTGTGAAATGTTCATTGACTACACTGACCCGATCTTCATTTTTAATATTGGTCGTTGGCATGTACTATTTTATATTTTTATAAAATGTGTAAGCAACATAAAAACAAAAACAATTTTCTCTCTACGAAACATTATAATACATTATTGTATATTTGTCGTTTCGACTCAAATCGGGACGAGAATAACATATATGGTTGGACTGTCTTAACATTTATCATTTTAATTTTAATTTTTTTAATTTTTAATATAACATATACACAGCGATCGAGCCCATTTAAAACTATAGGTACGCACATTTTTTCCGTGTTTTTGATTATGTTAATTCGGTTGAACTAAAACTGTTGCCAGCTTACATGATTACGCGGTTGCAGCAATTAAAACATTTAAATTCACGGTTGATCGATTATGGACCTGAAGGTTGAACGTGTAGATTAATTTACGCTCGTTTGTTTATGCTCACATATCAAACAGACAATGATCATTATTACATTCAACCTCGACCCACCCTTCTACGCAAAAGGGTCCCCTTCCTGTTCTATTTATAAAATACCCGTTCCTTTATGATAATATAATAATAAATTATATTTTGTGAGGGTTGATTATTGTTATTATCTATAGACTATAGCCATTGGTTGGTTTAGTCATACAAGATTCCCTTTGGCGCTCGCTACACTACCTACCAACATACTTTGACAGTTAATTAAGAATTATTCAAGAAAATATATTATTATATACTTTTGTGATAGACTAATATTTTGATCTTAAAATCAATAAAGGGACCCATAACATAGTAAAATGCCCAATTTATATATTTTTAAAACGTTAGAAAGTGCTGTCTCATAAAACCTATTACGCCCACGTAACTCAACCACCGATTTACAATAATATACATTAATAATTTGTTTGAAGCAGTTGATCAGCAATAAAACAATTATAAATGAAGATAATACATTTTAATATTAACTTTCATTTTACTCACAATAATCATATTTTATTCAAGTAATGGTAAAAATAACACTCCAGTTTTGTTAGTAAGTCTATAATATATGTTCGGAATACTTATTATTGGATAACAATTTTATAGTAATGACAATATTTACCTAATATATTATTATTGGCAAAACTATCGGCATAAAATGGAATGCCAAATATATTGGTATTATTACGTTACGTATTATTCCCGAATTGAAATTATTGTTTTATACTAATTTACTTTGAGTTTCACATAAAATATAATAGTTATTGTTTGAAAGTGTATGAGAAAACGTACGTTACGATTTTAATGTTTATTGTAAATGCTATAATATTAATTTAAAATGTTGCAAACCGGTCTTTATTATACCTTATACATTTCATTCACATCAACCACAGTAAATACACAATACTATCTAAGGTTAAATCTTAAAAAAAAAATCCAAGACATACACAGTAATGTACCTACGTCACAGGCTACAATGCACACGCGTTAAAATGGGGGATGCAATGAGGGGTTAGGTTAGGTCTGCTACCTCTGACTGCACTTAAAAAGTGTCACCTTTAAATTATTCTTTACAGGTACGCTGGAATCCTCAGGTCTCGGAGTAGAAGTAAAATAATTTCTCCTCCGTTAAAAATAGATAATTGTATTTTATCTTCGAAATGTTATCATTTTAATTGATCAGTACTCATTTATTAGTATATAGTTAATTTGAATAAATGATTAACCATGGTGTGTCTTGCCAGTTTCCATCCACGCACAACACAGTCGCGTGGCCAGTGGGTAGGCTTGGTAGGCCCGAGCATACAACTATACCCTGATTTTTAACCCTTATAATATACACAAAATATGAATTTTTAAATAAATGATTTTAAATCAAAAAACCAAAAAATTGTATATTTATTTTTTGTATTAACACACAGAACAACCATAATATTATACGATTGAAATTAGAAATATATATAATATTAATATTAGCTTATATTATGATTGATTGACCATTTAAAAAAATATATTAAAAATTCCCTTAAAAAAATGAGTATATTGTTCAAATTTTTCTTATAACCTGCATTTTCATCCTGGACACGCCTCTGGAACAACAACCCATACAATTATACTTTAAGTTTAGGCCTGAATAAAACTATTTTGTGGAATGAAGTCCGAATGAAAATATAATTAATGTATGTATTATATTGTTGATATTAAAAAAAAACATAATTAGTTTTCAAGCGAAGCAAGAATAAAAATTAGTCGAGCAATAAATTGAATGAATAACTTATTCATTACCTAATGTTTTGTTGTACAAACTGCATGAAATTCTTTAAATAAAAAAAGGAATTGAAGACCGTTTTTGCCATTCTGAGTCACTTTTGCCCGGTGTGACTGTTTTCCTAATTTTTTTATTTTATAGGGTTTAGTCACGCAATTAGGTATTATAACGCATAGTCTTGAAAACATGTTACCATTTTAATATCATCGGGTTAGACGTTATTTATGATACTATATCCAAGACCAAATTCAAAATAGGTCTGCGTGGACTCGTTTTTTCTAAGGCTCGAGTGTGGCTGACGACGGTCATAAAACACGCGTGTTGCAGCTGTAAGTCCGTAACGTCCCCTCAAATCAGATAAGTAAAGCTATTTATTAAGTTAAAGAATCCGGCGACCATTATCCTCGACAAGGCTCACGATGTCCAATTTGTTTTTTTGAAATTAGACACTATGCACATATTATATTATACTAAACTGATACAGGATAGAGTAAAACACGGTTAAATGTAGGTACATTATATGAGCATATAACCATTAAACCATGTAAGTATATTCAGTGCATACTCTATATATTTGATTATGATAAGGTAAAATATTAACACACGAGTTACTCCTACACGATCAACGCACAATTATATGTATATAATTATATACACTGTTGTGTATTTATAGTTTCAAAGAGACGTCGATGTGTGCATTGTTTCTGCAGCGTCCTATATTATATTATTATTATTATGTTAGTAATGAAATAATACTTGGAGCCGTACCTTTTGGAGTTCGCTGAGTGTCAGCGTGGGTTGCGCGGTGGACATTGTGACTTGAGTTCCAGTCATGCCATTAACATCTCGAGACTGTTGGCCTGAAAATGAAAACAATTTCTATCATTAAATCTCGTAAACGTGAAAAACGCGTATTTATACAATTAAAAAAAAAAACCAAGTACGAAACGATTCAAAGAGCGCAGTCGAGACAGTAATATAATATTATTAGATTAAAACGTCAAGTGCCTATATTATATACTAAACGTATATTATATTGTATTCACTTAGTTTATAATATTGTAAGATACACAATAGCGTTGATATAAGCGCCGCCTATATTACATATATTATATATTATACTACAACACAAAGGATGTCTAATTCTATCCTCTTTTAATATCAGTGAAACTGTTGGGGTGTAATATTATTTTATTCTACCCGAAACGCCTCTCTGCAGAATTGTCAATAAACTGTTAAGCCCATAGACAGTTGGACATTTCGGTATTTCGCATAACAAGTCGACGGGCTGTAATTTATTTACATACAGAATTTGAGTTGCAAATTATTTTTACAAAACTTGTTTTACATATTATTATTATTAAAAGACCACCGTTCGGTCCATCATATGAAACAGAAATGCCAACCTTTTTTTGCTGAAATATGCATTGTTAAAGCTTATGAGAAAAAAAAATTGGGTATATATATTGAAATCTTATCGAAACTTAAATTAAATTATTAAATGAAGTTACAATGTTAAACTGATACATTATGATTATATCTTAACTTAATAACACATACAAATAAATTAAAGTTTTTCCAAATCAATAATTTGTATTCAATTTAATAATAATAATATCATTATTATGTTACAATAGTCAATAGGCATGTTTTTAAAAATAAATTATTTTTCGGGTCTTAGATGTACGAGGTTTTAACTAAAAATTACGCCATAGCTCAAAATAATAAATTTATCAAAGTTATTAATGCTGTTAGCTATAATGAATATTAGTGAAAAACTGAGATATACATATTTGTTGAAACTTAAACAAGGTGCTTGCTAAGAAAAAAATATTTGTTGACATTAAAAATGCATAAAAGCTTGAATATGTAGTTTTTAAAAATAAATTACTTCTTAGAAAATTTAAATCTATAAAAACATTAAATGCATGTGTATGTAGATATTATTCATATATTTAAATATCATTCCGCATTTTCAACCCATTTTTTTCTATAATAATAAAGGTTGAATATATATATTGTAAAAACATATATTTCATGAATAATTTTATTACTTACTGACACCATATAATATTATATAAAATCGATAGAGTTTATAGTGACGGTATGTATAAATAATATTAAATATATTTGTCTAGCACACGTAAAAAAATACTAAAAACATTAATTTTGTTATGGAATATACATATTTGTTTATACGAACAATATGTTTTCAATGAAAGATAACATCATTAAATGTCATAACATTCATGTTTTTATGATCGAATTTAACCGTACTTATTTTTTTTTTTGTGGCAAAAAAAAGAAAATATTATTTTTGACAGAAAAAGGAAACTATAACGATGTCTAGTTAGTAGTTAAAAAATAAGAGCGTATTATCATATTAATCATAATAATATATATTTATATATTATATACATATTATTCTATTATTTTTTCATACGTACATAAATTCAGTGTATTTGAAAATAGTATCGAATGACGGTCATTGAACAAATAATGTGGTTGAAGGGCGAAACGATCGATTTGGCTTAGAAAAAAAACTTTCTACTGATTACAAAAAAAAAAGTTTGTCAATCATCGGGAAAACAGAAAAAGGGTTAAGTTCGAATTTTACAAGTTTATTGCGTCATAAAACACTGATTAAAAATCATTTCTCATAAATACTTCTACGATTTACGAGTCAATACAATGGAATAAATAAAAAATAATATTTTTATCTCGGTAATTTACGACCAAACATACGTTTATTTTAGTTGTAAAATACGGAGATCATTTTCCGCTGAAAGACATATCTTTGTATTTAATCATTAAATATCTGTAAAATGTAAAAATAATTTCGAACTTAGAAGTCTTGGTGTTTATAATAAAGTGCGATGTTATGTGTGCCTACCAACGCTTAAATCGAATGAGGTACGCTTTTGTATCGACATAATTCAATTGAAATCAAACGAATGTTTATCGCTTCAAGTCCTATAACAGCGAGCCGCTGATTATAACGCTCTCGAGTGAATTTTATCGAAAACACAGGCACGCCAGACTATTGTAGGGACGTAAAAATATTTGAAATTGTATTTGCAATAAAACACATTGGAAGGTATTTACGGGTGTTGCTGGCTGCACGAATCGCGATCGAAAAGGAAAAAAAATAAAATAAAAAACAAACGCCTCCGCACAACAATTGTGTGTCAACGCACTGATTTATGCGTTATTGCAAAATGTCAAAGATCATATACATTATAATATTATATACGCATAATATTATTATGGGTTTTAAACGGAGTTTTCGATCTTGCGAAACAAACGATCGTCGTTGTGGTAGCCACCAATTCCTCGTTGCAGTTGTGCATTTTTTTATTATCGTTGGCGCTATTATACTGCACCGCTGCATCGAGATCATGTTTCGTACCAGACGTTTAAAAAAAAAGAAAACCCGAAATATAAATTTTTATCATAATAGTTATACGTATATACAGTATCGAAACACCACAATGGGCCATTAATTTTATTAGTTCCATTCCCTGCAGCTGTTACGACCTACCATAGTACCATGGATTCCATCGGGCGGCTCCGAAATAAAGAATTTGGTACCTATTTATTATAACGTGTCGTTATTTTCATATTATGATTATAATCATCTGTTACAACTAATTTTGATTTTTTTCTCCATCTCATCGAATTATTATCAACATAGGCATAGGTATTATATTATAGGTAGGTATTATCTAAATTTAATACGATTTGTTACTGTGTATTGGAAATAATATATTATTTTGGACATTAATGTATAATGTAAACATACAATTTTGTATTTGTTTTTCTAACATATAAAACTATTCTTAGTATGGTATAATATTATGCAAATTATTATTAATATTTCAAAGAATAGACATTAAATACGAAATAAGGAAATTCTATAAACGCCAAATTCAATAACCCGTGTTTTCATAAATGAAAAACAAAATTAAATCTAATTTAATATCGATGAGATGGTAAAATATTAAATACAGGGTCTGTAATTATTAGCATCAAATATAACAAGAAATAGTTTTCGGAAAACTTTAATTTAAAAATAATAACGATGTACCTACATACACAATATTTATACCAATTGTAACAAAAATGTTATTATTATGTAAGGTTCAGATACTTTTTATAAAATTATTTTTGAAATATAAAATTGTTTTTTATTAGTTTTATTTGAATGAGTATTATATTGTAAAATATATATATATATATATAGAGAGAGAGAGAGAGTGTGTGTGTTGAATGTAATTACTATTTAAAAGAAAAATGAATAGAATTATAGCAAAAAGGTCAAAAAATCAAATAACGTTCTCGGTTTATTTCGAAAATATATTATTTTTTTTTTTTAATGTAACAAGAATTTGGAAAATTAGACTTTAAATTAAAAGCAAACATAATTCAAAGGAATTCTCGAAAACTTTTACGCACCTATAACAAGCCTCGGGGCTGTAAAAACTAGAAAGTAAAAGCCGATAAAAGAAAGAAACAGCGGTCAAAAAAAAAAAACGCACACACTAATACTCACACCGGTGTACTTGAGAAATTTCTCCCTTTCGATTTCGGAATAATTGCCGGTTTGGCGAGGCTGGCACACCGCGGCGGCGGCGGCGGCTGCGTGGATACACTCACGAACATTAATAAACAAGGTTAGTAGGCTCGGGCAGCGACGAGAGAGCAGCAGCAGCGTGCACTTGTGGAACCGGTTTTTTATTTTATTTATTATTATTATTATTATTATTTTGTATACTTATCAATAGCGACATTCCTTTCACGAGGAGTGTAAAAATATTAAAAGAATTTCCAACCGCCGTCGTCGACTCGCGCCGGCTCTTGGGACATCTCCGAACCGTTATATACGCTACTCTTATAGTTGCGACTTGTGCATAGTAATATGGCGACAGAGCGCTTAATGATTATTAATATACGAACCACCGAGTGTAGTTGGATGTGATATTATATCCGAATCGTTCGAATTCCGTTACGTACCTACCTATATTATAATACTGTATAGGATGTTTAAAAACCCGGAGCGGCCTTAACCTTGATGATGGGGATTGCATTGCAATAGTTTTACGACCTATTGGAGATGTAAAAATACAAATATATAAAAAAAACAACTATCAAAGACTTCTTTCTTCTGGTGAGAGAAATTTTGTTGATGCAAAAATTAAATATAATACATATTATGAGGTTGCGGAGCAATTCTTTTAAAATAAGAATACTGATTTTCAAATACAATTTTTAAGTTTTTGAAAAATTATATTTGTATAACTTGGAGTATCTACCTACTTATGAATTACAACACGATTTTTTTGTGAAAATCTTATTATCCTACTCGAATATAATTATATATTATTTATGTATTGCGTAAAGTATATAATATACCTACGTAAGTACCACCTTTATAACACGATTGTAGAAAAAAGCGGTCATGTAAATATTAGGTAGGTACGGTAAAATCATAACTATTCCTTTTATTTTATTTCCACATTTTTTTTTCATTTTAACTATAAGTTGATATAAGTTATAAGTTCATTGCTAAATGAAAACAATGTGTTTTGTCATTATGTCACTATTTTAAAAATGAATGTGGCTAAATGAATTAATGTTAAGATAGTGTTATAATATGTGTATCGGTACATGCATAATACTATGTTGTTTGGAAATATTTTCAAGTTTCAAGGGCGCTGAATAATAATAATATTTATAATGCAGTACAGTCTAATACCGTAGAACCAATTGACCTCAGAGTAATGCAATAATGCACACACTAATATAATACACATGAATGTAAGCACTAAGCAGCGTAGTGGTAATGTACGCCTATGAACTGCATACCTACAATTATATTATGGTCACCTATAAACTTGGGCCAATAAACGTGGCTTACATAAACTCAAAGTGTAATCAAATACCAATCGACACACGTCACAAATAATGATGATTATTAGATACTAGATAGGTACTATTAAATTGTATTAATGTAATATTACCACTCAACAGTAGGTCTATTGTGTAAAATTACTAGAAAAAAAAAACATAAACGTTTTTAAAAATCGATTTTACAAGATATTATAATATTATTACATGGTGTTAATTATATACAATTTACAAAAAAAAAATATAATTCTAGTACCTAAAACGAATCATATATTTTATTCAATACTATAACACGCTGTACTTAGATGCAAATAATAGCAGGTATTTCGTATTGAATTGTTTTTACGATAGTTTTTACTAATAATAAATTTCTAGTTATGTTTTTATTTTTTTGCTAATTACTAATGTATTTTAATTATTACTGGTATGTAGTTCATAACTAGTTGTATAAAACTTCGTATACAAGAACATGAATAAAGTAGTAAATATGGACATAAGAGTATAGCTTACAAGCTGCAGTTAATACCTACTATACTTTTTTATACTACATAACATACAATTTTTCACCTAATAATTAGGTATAATTTAAAAATTAAATATACATATATTGTGACTTGAATTTGGTTCACATGTATTAGAAATGTAACTACCTAAAACAAAACATTTAAAAAATACCTAAATATCAATCAACGATATATAACGTGATATCTAAGTTTTGGTCATAAATAAACTATGGAAAATGTGAGACTCATAATATAGGGTAGGTATAATAATGGTGATTACTAATTTTATAACAAATTGGTCAATTCAAGATTTTAACATATAATAGATATTGGTCGTACTGTAACGGGTAATTTGGGTTTACTATTATTTTATATCGTTGTCACTTGTCAAATTTTATTGTAACATTATTGGCAATCACCAACAAGAATGTTTTACTTATTTTTTTTTTTTAAATAAAGAATATCTAGGTATTAGTATAATATTACTGTAAAATTGTAATTGTGTGTCTTAATTTAAAGTGATGGTATCTGTTTATACTTATGTTTATTTGATGAATAATGAAAAATAATAACAAATACGTAATTCAAGCAAATAATAGTATTATTCCGGTAGCTATAAAATAAAGAACATAAGTCTGAAATCTCGTCAAGAACGTTTTAACTTAATATTTTACTATTATTAAATGCAATCCCATATGTGACCATGCCATTGAGTAATACCGAGTATAACATAATACTAATGATGTTTCTCTACCTATATTTCTAGAATAACAAATAACAAAATAGCGTACTTACATTGTATCCTTAAAAATACATGCCCAGACAGCAATTTTTTGTTTAACAATATAATATTATAACATTATAATCACGAATAATATTAGTATAACGTTATTATAATACTATTATAATATTATTGTTACAAAATGCTGTCTGGGTGGTCGGACTATTATACAGAAAAAGTAATATTTTTAAATATTTGCTAGTATTATGCAAGTACCAATAATGAAACATACTATACAGATGAAATAACATTCAAAATAATGGAAGGAATTTTGAAAATGTATATATTAATATTATCTATTATAATTTATAAAAATTAAGGTGTCATTTATTGACTAAGGTGAAAGAAAATTAATGTCTGAACAATTTGTTTGCACTAAATTAAAGTTCTGGTTTTTATTATATCATCATCTGATTATTTTTAATTTCCCCTCAAATTATCTGTAATAGGTGTACTCGGTACGGTTTACCGATTATTTGAGAAAACATAAAAATAGTGATACATTATAATCTACTGATTTAGTTACTGAATGATGAAATTAGTTCTAAAAATGTTTAATATAATTTCAATACTTTGAAAGTGGATACAAATAAGACTTGACAAATTTAGTAGGTACCCAGGTAGTTAGGTATATTAGACTATATTACGGTTTAATATAGATATTTCATTTGTAGAAAGTAATAAAAAAGGGTTTATTTATTTTGTTTATTAAAACTACTGAGTTTTTTACTGTCACGCTAAACTAAATTAGTGTTTTATTTAATATTTCCCAGCTATTATCCTAAATAAATCACACGATTATTATTTCGCTGAAAGTTAAAATATACTATTATAATATACCATATCATTACCTTATGCCTTATATAATCATATTAAAACCTAATTATATAGTCTAAAAACTTTTTATATAATTTCTGTATCGAATCAACTTAAATATTATTTTAATTTGCGTTTATATAACTATAGTCTACACTCTACACTCTACAGGTAGCAACTGTCTGAATAATACATGGAAATATCATCGAATTATAATTAATACCACGATTAAAATGTACAATTTAGATCAAATACATTGAATATTGTTCATTGGCGTTTACTTAAAAATAATAATCTCATTGGAATATAGTATAATTTTCTGAAATCTACCCAAAATTATTTCATAAATTCATATAACATAACGAAATATGCATAAGACAAAGTAAACGAAATTAATTAATAATCTTGGATAATATTATAGTGTATATTAAAACTGTAGCTTATTAATACTGTTGTATACTTTATATTAAATAGTATATTTTAACATTTATAATGAGTCGTAAGAGAAATTAATACTATTCTATAATCTACTAAACGATATTTATATATCATAATATATTACGGTAGGTATTATTCTGTGAAAGTGTGAACATTTGCAGGAACAGGAAATCACTAAAAGTGAAGGCATAACTGATATGTATAATTCGGTACTTTATAATCACACACATATTAAGTTTGAAATAATCAAATTAAGAAAAAATTAAGAAAATTAAAATTATAAGTATTTTCATAAAAAGTACGTAGGTACCTAGTATATTGTGATTTATATACATCAACTATGTATAATAATATAATATATTACATATTATAAATCATTAGGTACTGTATACAAATGAAAAGTCATGTATTTACTGAATATGGTGCGTTCATTAAACAAATTCATTAGTAATTCAATTTAATGTAAAACATTTACGACATTGTAAATTGAAAATGTTCGAGTTTTCATTCGTTATTCACACGAACATGAATAACATTATATTTTATAAAGCTAAGTGAAACTAGTATATATCGTGAGATCATTATAATGCATAGGTACAGAAGTGTGCAAATCTTTGTAAATGACTCATCCGTATTATAGTCTATAGAGACGAATAGACGATACTACGATAATCAATAGAGTAATGTTTGAGCATGATGCATGTTTATGCTGATTCACCAGCACACCCCTATTTTTCCTTTCATAATAAATTAATTGAAATTCTGATTTTCAAATAGGTACTTAGATTTTTTTATACTACCTATTTATCCTGTGACGATAACAACTTTTTTTTTAATGAAAACTACCCTTAACTTTGTATAAAATCTTTTACGTTTTGGAAAATATTGAAGCAACAAAATCGAAATTCAAACGAGTAGTTTTATAATTATTTAACTTCGTGTACTAAGGAGTAAGGATAAGAGGTGGATTATAATTATTATAGGTTTGGAATATATGGGCCATGGGGGCTATAAAATGTACCTAGTATTTAAAATTTATTTAATAAAATTTTATAATTTGTAAAAATGTTAAAAATTTTCCAAATAATATATACTAGATTAATTGATAAAACATTAATTATACATTTTTTTAAAACCATTTTTAAGGACTCGAATATCGTGTTACAATTTAATAACTCAGAAACTACTCATTCAAAATGTTATTTAAATACATCAATATTTTAAAAAATGTACAGTGAATAAGGTTGGTTCTCATTTGAAAAAAAAAATAAGTTATATTATATCCCCGAACTCTAATTAAATTGTATAAAAAATCTAAGTATTTGAAAGTATGGTCCTTAAATATGCTTAAAAATTCCAAAAATCAGAATTTGGAAAAATTAAATAATAATGAAAAATGGGATTGAGCATACTTAACTGGTGAATTACAGTATAATATAATATAATCATGACATAAATATATCATATTATCGGGACGATGATATTACCTATAACGTTTCATTTTTTGGCTTGCACGCGTGCAATAATATTATGCGTATCTAACTGTTAACATTTTTATGTACACATAATACATAAGTCATATATAATTTAGTGTACTAGTTCGTAAACATAGTTTTACAATAGTACACGTCGCATACCATTACAGACGTTCACTAATTAATGTATTAATCGTGATCGGTTTTGTCAATCATAGATCGCTAAAACTCGTATATAGGTATAGGTAACATTGGCAAAGGATAGATGTATACGACACGTATAACGATGGGTATTGTGGGTAGATAAGCTTCATCAGCACGAAGACGTTTGCTCGGTGCCTAAAGCTATATACTTTTTAAGGTGTACACAGTTTACACTATCGTCGTGTTCCTTGGTAGACCGTGTTGAATTAAGAAATCCTATTAGCCGAATTCACTTGTATTAACAAAATTTAGTTAACACGTTACCACAGTACCACACATTGCAACCAACTGTTGATCAATTAATAATGAATCATAAAGCAAAATTACATATAAATAAATGTATGTACATCTAAATATACTATAGTTATAAAGTTTTAAACCGACTAAAAAAAATACACCATGGACCACACGGTTTACAATATTAACACGGTGATAGTGTAATAGTACCTTAACCCGTCTGGTAAATAAATTAAAATACTGCCGCGGTAAGAATTTCGTTTGCGCGTTTACCGCATGACGAATCCGTTCGTCGGGATCCAGATGATTTAATTGTGAATCACTGGACTCACGCCAATCGTAGAGACTTATTTCGCGGTGTAATGAACTCTGACGATAAAAATACTGTAAAAATCAGTAGATAAACCTCAACGACACGAAGACACTTCCTATCGGCGCATAACCCGACTGGTGGATAAATTAGAATACCGTGGTAAGAATTTCGGTTGCACGTTTTCCGCTCGATGAATCCGTTCATCGTCTGGGTCTAGATGATTTGACATTTGTACGTCGTCGTTATTATTTTGACGGAGAGAATCAGTGGACTAGCGCCAATCGAGGGGACTGATTTTGCGGTGTATTGAATTCCGACGAGAAAAAATTCGATTACTATTTACTACGCGCTTACATATTATAATATATTATAAATATACTCGCGTCTACCTACATATATACAATGCATTATGATGTGCAGCTCGGAGTCGTCGGCGGAATTCCTCAGATGACGAAAGGATTGGGACCGTTCGTGTATAGTTAAAATATACGTGCACACTTGCAGGGCTGCAGCTTGGCGGTGAACAAATTACGACGAAATAAAATGGAAAACGGTTGAGAGATAAAAAAAAAAAAGAGAGACGTAATCAAAGACTGCAGGACTGCGGGATATTTTCCTGTCGGAATAATGGCGATCGACGTGCTTCCTCTATCGCCGGTCAGCACACGCACAACGCATTATTGTCGACGACGTCCGGTATGCATTTTTTAGTATTATATTATGCACTTGACCTACGCCTATATATTACACCTATATAATACGTCGGCGATTGCGACGTGCCCACCCGCCGCCGCCGCTGACAACGCTTCCCCGCAAATAATATTATCGTCGTATCGAGGACGACCGAACGTAGCACGGAAACACAAGAAGCGATACAGAGTCCAATGCACTATACCTTCACAGTCTAACCTACCTACTACTACTAATAATAATAATAAGTAATTGTCATTCGGAACACGAGCATTACGGGATCGCATGAGCCCATTGTGCGCCGCGACGCGTATATTATGTAGGCACACACTAACATACAGACAATCCAGCACGTACAAAAGGGCGCGTTCTCCCCTAAAGGTATAATATGCGATATAATATTATTATAATTATTATTATCACTATTATTATTATTATAACCTATGCTTGGTGGATGATCGATGGCCCCGCGGGTGGCTTATAATAATTGGGAGTCACGTGAATTGATGTTCGGTAATGGCCAGACGACCTAAATCGATCGCACAGAATGCGACACTCTGCACTATACCGTTCGTCAAATAAGCGTTGATAATTCAATCAGACTATCAGAGTGCCGAGCGGCTCGAGAAGGTAGGTACGTAGGTAATTAAACGCTATAACGATTATCGGGGAATTATAAAAATGAGAAAAAACAAAATACTGTACCTCTCCTCGAAACGAAATAACATTCCAGTATAATAATATAATATTATAATACGTATCTATTATAGGTATACTATCAATGATTATAATAATAATAATTATTAATACACATCAAAATAGTTGCAACGCAGAACTACTAGTTGATTCAATTTTATTATAATATGTAGGTATATTGTTATAACGCGTTATCAATCGAACCATATTTTGATCTTTAGTAAAAGTTTTCAAAACCGGGACGAATTCCATTTCGCCGTTTCCATAAAACAAATTATATTTTATTCCCACCGCAGTCACGTACCCACCTATACAATGTTCATGTTTACAACTAATGTTATCAATTTATTTCATGTTCGTATTTTCTCTCCTATTATACTTCGTTCGAAACCGATTATTTTAATATTATGTATAGTTCTAATACTACTATTAAGACCAGCGCCAAATAAACCATATCTCAACTATTAAAGTTAGTTTTATTTTGTATAATATAACTTTTTATAATGATGACTTATACCAATACAATTAACGGTTAATATTTATAGTACCTAACTCACACAATTTTATCTTCATAATTATTAAAATGTATGAGTATGTCGACGTCAATCAATATTATTTACAGTTGTCTCGAAAAGAATAGAATACATTTATAATAATTAAATAATTATATTCCAAAAACGTGTCTTGAAATATTCAAATATATTATATATTAATTTGATATTACATATTAGTGTACCTAACCTAACCAGCAACGAACGGCAATTTATTAATGTAACTTAATATTATAGAAATATAGCATACATATATTTTAGATAGTATACTAGGTAGCTAGATTCGAGAACTTGCTTTGAGTTAGAATCATATGTTGATTATTATAATTGCATTATCCAATAATTTAAATTATTTCAATAGGTGTGTAATCTTTACGTAGGTACCATAGAAAATTGCACTTTTAGAGTAGGTAAGGTTAATATAAATGTAATTACAATTTTTATAATATATGAAAATACATTATACATACGACATGCCTCCTACACCTAAGTTAAGTTTTATAGTTTTATATATTTTTAAATGCAAAACGTCAAGAAAATAAAATTTGTTTTAAGAGTTATAAGTTTATAACATAATATGTGTGGCCGTGTGGGTAATGAGGTTTTCGTAAATACAAAAGATGTTTACTTACAAAAAATATTAGTCCATCAAGGTCAGCTAATTTAGTATAAATATATGTTTTTGAGATTAATTTATACAATTGTATTTCTATTCGTATTCTAACTTCTAACATGAATGGATACCATGAATAATTATACCATAGTATAATATTTATATTTTTATTACTATAATGGTTTTGAGAACCATTGAGCACTATTCAAAATATCGATTAATCTTTCTTCAAAGTTCATTAGTTTTCCACTCACCTAATGCGTTGTAATAATTATGAATATATTTAGGTAGGTATATCAATTTTATTTTAAATTCTAGTATCTATATTAAATGTATTATCTATCAATTAATATTCTTTCTATAAAATACAATCTTTAAATTATTATTTTCATTACACATTTATTATTATTTTATGTTTATAAAATTTATACATCGAGTTATTAAAGTATTTTAAACATCAATTAATTGGTCATTATTTTTGTTTCGAAACAATTTAAAATTTATTACTACCTATTAAAACGGCATTAATTCTTAACTACTATTGGGCTATTTTCATGAATATTATAAAATCATTTAATTGAAATTAAACTTTTAAATCTAATTATTGCGATCATTTATTTATTTAAATATAACTAATGTGATGTAAAATTATAATTCATTAGTTAATTACCTACCAGCATAATATTTTTTTACCGTGGGAAATTAACATCGACATTTAAATGTTACGAATTTTACCTATTGAATTAAGTGAGAATTAAAAAATATTGACTCTATACGTATAAAAATAATGAGGTTTCAAACAAAAATGTATAAAGACCATTTCGGTCTGATTGCGGTTTTTGTATAAGATATAGGTAAGAAAAATCCAAAATAAAATGAAAACTACCTAATTAAATTTAATCAATAAAAAGTAATCCTCCTTTAACTGATGAAGAAACCAAGAATATAAAAAAAGTAAGATACCGGAGCGTCTTTAAATTTAAAAACAAACAAAAATCCTCCCAGATTCTTGGAACCTTAAACCATTGTTTATACGTTCGCCACAAAAAAATCTATAGATTGGCAGAAATAATTGAAATTATTATTTTTAAAATGTCAATGATAATTTATGACAACAAAAAACACTGTGCACAGTGTTCGTGACCGCGCATTAAAATCTTTAATACCTATACGTATGAACCCGCTCTAGAATCGAGTTTTTCGTAATCGTGAGACGTGAACGAAAACGTTTCATTAATGTTATTTGACACTATTAATTTGTAGAACTCTCGATAGTACGTTACCACTGGTTATCAGGGATAGGTTTTACCTATATAATAGAGCTTCAATTGAGTATATCAAAGAACAAAGTTATATTAAATGAAACAATTTCCAGACTGCATAGTGCATGTGAGGTATTTCATTTCAAAAAAGATTTAGAATATCATTATTTTATTCGTGAAAAATAATCTTTTCGATTAATATAGCGTTCCGCGCAACGTAAAAATAAAAAAATCTTTTTGTTCAGACTCACCTGTTGAATATAATAATATATTGTCACCTGCGGCTCTCGGCGACTCGAATGGTATGCATCACACACTCACAATATTATCGTACTTCACTTACTAAACTTAACTAACGGAACGAAAATAAACAATAAATAACACTCAAGAGAAAAACATTCAATAAACAAAATCGATAATCACAAAAAAATATTTACGACTGTATACTCAAACCAACGCACTCGCGTAAGTATTGGCCGTAAGAATCGCCTTATGCCTGACTGGGCAGTGTTATTGTTTTGGATCTGGTGTAGCGTGGCAGTATCACGTTGATAGCTGCTGCTGTTCACCATACCTGTTTGATCATACCTACCTGTCTGACCGGAGTGAGATCGTTTCACGTACTCACCACAGTGCAGCCAACGGAATTGCCGCGGATGGGAAAGGCAAACAATGTTATAATACCATAACATCGTAAAAATATAAAATTTGATCATAAGAATTTTTTTTCATTTAACATTGAAAATAATATTTTATAAGCTATTTATGATTATCATACTTTTATTTTATTACCATAGTATCGTTTATAATTTAAATCACTTTTTTTCTTTTTCTAAAGAATTAAAAATATTTATCTAGGTATTTCAATCGTCGTAGGTAACTAATAACGTTATACTTATATATAGTAGCTAATCGGTTGTCAGTAAATAATTAATCTATTACAAGTAAAACGAAAGTTTTAATATTACATTTTTTTTTAACTTGCCTATAAATATTATATCAGATGAATAGATATTTTATTTTGACTTAGGTTAATTCCAACTACATTAACAATAACTTCAAAAACAATATTCTTTTATAACAATTATTATTTTAATAAAAATGAATATTCATAATTATAAAAAAAAAAACACGTACAATAAATTATTTTATGTTTTTAGTTTGTATATAATATGTTTTCATTTATATTGGCCCCGTTGTATTTTAAACTACAATAAATCGTACCATAATACTTTCGAAAATCGAAGACCCCATTCTCATTCTTAAAAGATAAAACTATAAAATACTTTAAAAGCTTAAACAATAATATTTGATTAAACTTTTGGTAATAATTTAAATAGTAATAAGAAGGCTTTAATGAAACTTTTCTAAGTGCATAGGTTTATATATTAAAAAGTTAAGATTTCAAATTTATTAAACTAATAAACGTTTCTTTTTCTTAGGTAGGTATCTAAGTACCTTATATAATATATTGTATACATTTTAAAATATATTTGCTTATAAAAATGATGACCAAGTCGTCAATCATTATAATTAGTAATTAGGTCGGTAAATATTTTGTATACGTTTAGTTATAATATAATATTATAATTTCTAATAAAACACCTACACATAAACATATAATATATTAATATGTTCTGACAACTAATATATAGATAGATTTAATATTACTATGATACAAGGAACTTCCAAATTTTTTCTAAAATTTTTCTTATGACCGGATTCCATCTATTTTTTTACATTCTATTGTTGCTGTCTTTTTTTGACATAATTCCAATTGAACGTCCGAATTATAACTGCCAAGAATACTAAAATTTGAATTATGAAAAAATTTATATTATAATATATAGAAAGTATTAATGAATTATCATAAAACAAAAAAAAAGTTTTAAAGTAGGTACTTACAACTTAAGTTTTTGGTTTTCAAAGAAAACGTTTTGTAAAATAATTTACGTTATTTTGATGACCTGAATCTGCATCAACAACATAGACACGTCATAGTACTGTTGGATAATATAATAATTTGATAACATAGTGCACTATAATCATGATTATAATGGGTACTTTCGTTAAAGTCTCCGTAATAATTATTGAAATATTCATATTAATAATATTATTACAGTCGGGAATTTATTCATTGGAACAGCTCATTCGTGCAATATTTAACATCGCGTGATATTAATTTAAATAATGACTATACGAGAGATTATATAATGAAATTAAATAGTGCAAAAATAATTATTTCCAAATACATGTTTCCAACCGGGTATTAATACAATAGTAATACATAATCTAGTAAATTTACAGTACCTACCTACTGTGCAAATATAAAATATTATTTATTTTTTAACTTGCTAGTAATTAATATCATAAATAGATAAATATTATTTTTTGACTTAGGTGATTTTCAACTAAACTTAATTTAACTGAACATTTTTTCATTTTATAATAGTTTTATTAAAAAATTTAAACTCACAATATCATGAAATGGAAATATATTAGGAAAAAGATATTACGTTTCATGTTTGTATTTAGAATCCTTTCATTTATTGGCCATTCTTAAACAATGATGAATAGAGTTCTCGTGTTATTTACACATACGCATATTATATTTATTATACCCTTCGGCCTTCACCAACATATTGTGGGGTATTTCAAAATAATCATAATATAATTATCTGGTATAATGCAACCATTTAGCAATAAACTATCGTTTGTTGGTGTATGAAATGCTTCTGAGACGTACTTACAACTTACAAGAGTTAATCTCAGTATGATATAATTTGTGTACCTACCTAATAATGACAGAACAGTAAATTTTCCCATCTGATGCACAAAAAATAAATTTTAATCGTCAATTTGGTTTATTTAAATAACAAATTATATTAATTTATTTAAAATATCATCAAAACAAATCATCAACTATAATTATAATGAATAATGCTATATAACACCCGAACACCTGCAATATACTGTATAATTATTATAATGTATATGTATAACATTATACACTATTACATTATACCTATACTGTACTCGATTTTAATTTTTACATAATAGTTAATTATAATTATTGCTATCTTAGGTTTTTAAAAAACAAAAACAATTTTTTTAAATGTTTATATTGATAACAATTCTAATTTGTGACTTCATTGTATAGTACCCAAATAATCACGCGAATCAAAACATATCAACAATTTTAATTCGAAAAGGTTTATCTATGAAGAAATACATGGTAAGACACAACTTGTATAATATACTTAATATAGAACATACAATTGTTTTAATTTTTTGTATTTTTGGTTTGGTCAACGTTATGTTAATTTAAATAGCGCATACCTACAGTGTCGGTCTGGGATCTAAAGGACCCAGGAGGCAAATTATTCAAAGGGCGTCTCAAAAATACCAAATCTCAAAAAAATAATTGAAAAACGTTTTATAGATATTTATCACATAATATGAATCGATATATATGTATATTAATATAATATCGATCAAACATCACAGTACGTATTTCAACATAATCATAGATTCCAAAATTATCATATAATTGTATTATTACCACGAACCAAGATATTATGATTTTAGTATCATTAAAATAATAAAATGTATATTATATTATTATTATACAATTATTTAGTGGATCCGAACGCATACCACTAGGCTATATTATATAGTATGTAAATGTTGGTAAATAATTTAATTTATTTCTTGAAAAATACGGGTCGGGGCCTCGAAGGCGATCGCCTCCTAGCCGCCTGGGCCAGGCCGACACTGCATACCTATATTTCGTAGTATTTTTTCAACACAATTTTAACTATTCCAATAAGTCAAGTAATCATTTTTTAGTTATTATTTTGTTTCTATTTAATTTTGCACTTTCACAAATATATAATAGTTCTGTAGCCTAAGATTAATTAATGAATACACAAAGCTATAATATTATATGTATTAGTCTATATAATATTTTATTTGATTCCCTACCTACCCACACTTAAGTATAACTTAATATGATCTCTAAATTAATTGAACTGATTATTAGATTCAGTTTGTCAAAAATATAAAAAAAAAATGTATAAAATTGCTCAATGATAATATTTATAATGAAAGCAATAATATTCGTAGGCAATTAATACATAATAAAAACATGTTTTATACAATTTCACAATACTAAGACATTTCCTAAAATTCCACAAATATGTATTGTTCTTTTGGCTTGAAAGTTAGCGAGTGAAGACTTAATATTTTCTTGTTCAAACTGTTATGAGTAATTATTGGTTTGTATCATCTCTATACATTTGAAAGAATTATAGTTTTATCTAACGTTATTTTAGACGGTGTTTAGTACAATAAGAAATGTATTAATAATTAATTAATGTATATTTTAATATAAATTAATTTTCTTATATTATTGTTTATATTATTATATTGTATCCAGAAATAAATATAAAAAATGATGATATAATATTACCTAACCATTAATATATAAAATATATGAAGATTGAAAATGTAATGTAAATTGTATAATAAAATATTAAAGTTTCTTTAGTTTGCAAGGAAATCACGACCTATATAAAAGTATAAATTTAATACTAAAACCAATAATATTTATTTTATTTAAATTAGTTTAAAGCTTCGTGGCTTTTAAATAAAAGCTTTGCTTAAAATCTTTTTTAGGATTTGAATAATAAACACCATTAAATATAAAAAAAAAGCACCTCAGTTCTAATAAAACCCAATTAAGTGACGTCATAGAATATATGTACTGATTGCATAGCATAAAGGTTTTGAAAATGTATATTTACGTAACGCTTTATGTTTCTAGCTATAATATACGTACACAAAATAATCCGAACAAATTATATATATTGTTTTTATTAAATAACAGCAGTAAATCCTATCTATTTCAACAGTTAATAACGTGTTGTCAATTTAAATATTATTGGTTATAAATTATAATTCATATATTATGTTAAGATGAAAATATTTACTTCTGCCGTGAAAAAAGTACAATTATTGTAGAATGCATTTAAATATTCTCAAACCAAATTCCAATAACCCAACTGACAAAATAATTATTAGAACATTTATTTATATAGTAAAATTGTGTGATTTAATATTTTGAATGAAGATATTACTGTATAGTGTATGTTATTTATGTTAATTATCTTAGTAAATAATCATGAACATTCTCATTGTTTTGATATTTGGTGTCCATATTATTATACTTTATTGTTCCTATAATTAATTACCTTTTGACACGTATATTGTTTACTTTTCACTGTTTTAAAAACAACAAGGTGATTAGAATTCGAGTTCGACAAATATTTGTAACACAATATCTTACTTGGTTATTTATTTTTATCATTAAATTATTCACATAGTTATCATAGTATACAACGTTATCCTATCTTAGTATCTTACTATATAAAAATTATAATTTATATTGCATAATGTAGGTGCGTAATGTATATTAACATTTCACTAAGAGACAATAAATTATAGCATACATTTAAAATATTGGTGGGTAATACAAAAATATAACTAACAGCTGTTTTTAAATATAAAAAACAGCGGTTATGAATAGCTACAATGCGTAAAATACATCTAATGAACTAACAAGTATTTGAATTATTGATCCACAGTATAAAATTAAACCAGTTGTATGACATAATCTTTTAAGAGAAAAGTCGTAGAGTATATTACCTATATGGAAAAGTTTTCAATTTTCAAGAAAAACAATCTTGATCTGATCTTGCACTTTCCCATAAAATATTAAGCCTGATTTTCAACCATTACTTGAGGCCACAAGGTTCGTGTACCTTTGTTGCAACACCAACCCCGGTTTTACGTAGATACCTGTCAATGCAACTATTAAACGTGAGTCAGAGATCATAAGTATATATATGTGATATTTTTTTCACCTAGTTTTCTGAAAATAAAGAACTTGAGCTAATTATCACGAAAAAAGTGTGGAATTTTAAAAATAAAACCCAAGTAGCTAATATATTTGTTTCTGGATACGTTCCAATATCGTTTGGTACCTCGTTTTAAGAAAAGATTCCATATAACTAGCTGTACTGAAGTCAAGCACAATTGCAATGTAATAATGTATTTTAAAGCACCAGAAGGTAAAATTATACAGAATTGAACCCTGCACAATTGTCTAGACCTACCAAAGGCACATAAAGACTTGGATAGATATCATATTTATATAAATACGAAAGGATATACAACATAATATTATAAAATGTCAAATTGTTTTTTTACAAAGTTTATTCGTAAGAACATGATCAAGAATGAGTAGTAAACTATAATTGTCAGGTCACTAGAACTATAAAATGACTTAACTTAACTTTTCTCAATATTTAAGCTAAAAGTAAAACCACACAGTGATCAAAGTAATTTTAATAAAAATTATTGTAACAAACGAGAGTCATTGACATGGCTGTTTATATATTATTATAAGCTGTAAAACTCCAAATATGCAAAAAAATACATATTTATTGATTTATATTTTAAAGAACACGTGTGAGGATAGAAAGTACAGTAGAAAATACATACTACAAGAATATTATACAGAAATAATATTTAAATACATGTAACAAATTATTTAAAACAAATTGTCATGAAAATCTTATCTCCAAAGCACATAAATAGTTTCATTAAAACACATATATACACAGTAAATATTTCTTACGGAACCTATCGATTTACTTAGTGTGTTTAGGTGACTCAGTGCGAGGGGAGGCAGATTATCTCATAGAGTGAGGTCGGATTCGAGCAGCAGACGGAGAGGGCGATTGGCCAAAGGTAGTTACGAACTGATTGATGTTAACCGGGTGTCTGGGTCTAAGTACATTGTACAATGATAATATAAAAATGTGGCAGAGTGGTTATTGCCAATTTCCATGAAAAGTTTCTATACCTAGGCATAGTTTACTAAGTTTCTAATTTCTCTGAGTATGTATATTACTAGTATATAATTAAAAAAGTACTAGTACCTAAGTTAATATTTATAATTTAACACTGACTAATAAGATTTCAAACAAACATGATTCACGGCAGTCTATATGCTATTCTTTCGGGATTTGTTGTTATTATTAACATAATACTTTGAATTCACTTTTACGTATAGTTTTATGTAATTTGATGTGTTTAAATTAATTAAATGTATTTCATAGTGATAGAACGATACAATGAACAATTAACTATCAATTACAGACTATGAATAACAAAAAGGATGTGATTATATGAATCATATAGTAATATTCTGTTTTGCCTATAATTAATACCCCATGCTACCATAGTTCAAATGGTTGATATCCATTATGCAATACGCCAATATATAACGATTTTAGAGTTGCACGCATTTTTAAAGCGTTCGCACGGTACCTACCTACATAAATATATATATTACATATTATTTTGAATACTGTTTAGAAGTCTCACATATATTTTAGCCATACATAAAAAATATTATAGTAATATAGACATTATGTTAAGCAATTATATAAGCAATTATATAAGCATGTTCGTATAATATTTTGTGAAGCTTTATCTTATACTTATACTAATAAATAATACCTAGTAGGTATTTAATAAACCAATTCTTAAAACTTTCATTGTTTAAGCTTACATAGAAATTCTATTATTAATGCATAGTTATAATATAATAAGTATTTATTAATAATTGTTAGATTTAAAATACAATTTAATGTCAAGGGCATACCTCCATAGAAGGTTATTCCTTATTAACAATATTATATAGGAACAAAACAAAGAAGTAATTTTATTAATTATTTTATTATAGCAACTTTCATAAAATAACTTCAGTTTACACTAATGGAAATAATTTTATTTGACAATTAATACTTATTTTACTCTAATGGGTATTGTTTATTTTAATATCCAGACATACATCCAATCACTTTTATAGTATAATTTTTTTATAAAAAAAATACTTAAAGATTTTATTCAAATTAAAAAAATAACGATTAAACATGAGAAAAATTAGCTACTGGTTAATTGTGAAACTATTTTTTATTACAAAGCCTGGATATTTAGCATTCTTTCTTTCATTCACAATAGTACAAGGAAGTGTCATGTAATTGTAATTTTGTAAAGTATCTCCCTCTATAAAGGTAAATCTTCATGTATAAAATACAAAAATAAATAATTATCTCTGAAGATCACAGACTTGAGGGTTGTAACAAAAATCGCAAACTTATTTTCTTTATCTGGGAATCGAACGAATTTGTAATTTATGTGTAAGCTACACTAATGCTATGTATAATAAAAAATAAAATCCTTCAAAAACAGACAAGGAGATTTGAATGATATTTTTTATGTAGGTACAAATGATATATTTTTATTTTTTTGTTATTCAAATTTCACTAATTAAGAAATATTAAGTAATTAGAATTTAGAATAAATTTATACAAATATTGTGTTTTTTTTTGTATTTAAAAAATTATCTATAAATAGTTTTGTCAAGTTGATGTTCTCATATTATGTTTTATGTTGTGATACAAAATAGTATTTCGAAAGCAGTCACTCCAACAGTAAGTGATTCAAAACTTAAACTAAGGAAAGAATTTATTTTTTATTTTTTTACCAATTATTCAATCAAAACACGCCAATTAACTTAAAAAAAACTATTGTTCCAATTATGTAATTAAGAAAACACAATCTATTGTTATTTAATATATTATACATTTATGTTACACCCTAAACGTATGCATTTAGAATACTGTATACAGTATATATAGTGAGCATTGTGCAACCCTCTTTATACAGCCGGTAAATTAACTAAACAATTTAGGTACACAGACATGTATTTGAACATTTTATGATTACTGCTCTATTTTGGTTTTGGTAATATACTAATTAGCAATGTGTTGTGGAGTATAGGTACGTACCTACTCTTAATAGAGTAGTTGATTATTTTACGTTATTATACTAATGGTTGGGCTTTAATGTATATTTAAATGATATTTCATTCTACTTAAAATTAAAGCCATCTAAATAGTGAACTTAAAAACCTAATAATAATATTTTCAGTATACCTGTGTTGGTCGGTGATTTGTTAGGATACAAATCACAAATTTGTTTCCAAACTGAAACAAAAAAAGAGCAGATACTATAAAATTACAATCAATATATTTAAGATTTTTTTTTTATTTAAAGAATCAATTTGACACTTGGGTATATCCATATAAAAAATATATATATTCATATGCTATACTTATATATAAATATAAATCAAAATATAATATTATAGGTAATAATGATATATTAATATTATATTAGGTTTATTTAAAGTAAACTTAAATTATAATCGGATAATTATCATTAAAAATAGTATTTAACATTTAATAATACACATTTAAAAAATCAATCAAAATTATCTATTTGAAGAAACGTAATAATATATATTTTATGGATGAACATTAAATGTGTATAGTTAACAATTTCTAATAAATACAAATTGAACCATATTGTTCACATAGATAAGTTGTAATGTTATAATCTAAATTCACAGATAAAATAATTTACAAACATTTTCACTTACAATGTGTTTCAAGTTGTATTTTATTCTATAGAACAAAGTAAGTAATCATTAGTTTAAGTTTATTGTACATAAGTATTATAATAATAATAATCTAAGCGTACTTTAAAAGCTATTAAGGCAATTATTGTTATAAAGGGGAGATAATATTATAAACTCTTAAAATATTACGCTACTTTTGGATAACTTTTTACCTCCATAAAATAAATCATTTAAGTTCAAAAGCAAGTTGTAGTTAAATTAAAATGTGTATAAAAAATTACTTAGAAACTCTTAGAAATGGTTCGTTGTAATTTTAGTCAGTAACAACTAATAACTAATAAGTAACCTTTATTGTTAACATAAAGATTGTACTTGCCAGCCGCGGTTCTCGTCCATAAGACTTCTACTAATTTCAAATAATAGTTTAATAATTTCAAAAACAGCATTATCTGAAATGTATTACATTCAATAAAATATATTATGTAAAAAGATCCTTACGATGAACTCAATAGCAGTGGTTACTGAGTATTAACATTTTTACATTCCAGTTCCATCAACAATCTTCAAAAATGTCCATGGGTAAACGGAACACTGATACGGTCATTTTAAGCGTGGAATGCTGATAAGATCTTTAAAAATCAAGGTTTCCCATAGTTTAAAACAAAATGCACACATAATGTAAGTTATAGATGTAACTACGAAATTGCGTTGATCAAATATAGGTTAGGCTAAAAGTAAAAAAAAATTCAAACTACAATATGATTATTTTTTATTTATTTGTATTAAACATATTATATAAATTTAACCAATTGATGCATGACGATTAATTTAAAACTATATGAAAACTGTAAATATTTTAGGACTCCTAAAAATACAATTATGAAGAGTATCTACCAGTATGCCGCATTTTTAATTTTCTTATGATATATAAATTATATATTATGGATCGTACTAATACTCCGACAATCATGTCCAAGTACCACTTAAAAGTACACAAGTGTCTATATTATTATGTTTAAATAACTAATAATAATTCCAAGTTTTTCTTCAAAGTCGCGTACCACCTATGAGCTATTTGTGAATCACTTATGTTCCGTGTACCATTGGTCGAGACCCCCTGACCTATAGACTTCCCGATGTCCATATTTCCGACCAAGTATATAGGAAACACATAATATGATCTATATATGATCTATATATGACCTATATATGATCCATAAAGAAATGTTGTGTCAAAATTTCTTTGATAATACACAAGGACCACAATTTGCAATTTTATGGATGGGACGAATGTAATTGAATGACCATGATTCATAATCAACTAACTATGCAATTTATTATAATTCACTTTCAATTCCTGTGGTTAAGTAAATAAGTTGGTAGCTTATTAATAATTGTAAATTATTTAGGTACACCGCTGGGATTTAACAGGACATTTTTGATTTCTAAAAATGTGTTTATCTTACAGCAGTTAATTGTTATATGTTGTATTTATATACACCGCAGTGGTCATAACTCATAGTACCATTCTTTAAATCAAACAGAACAACTTCAAAATTAAACTTGTTTAATTGAACAATAATCTACAAGCCCTATTATATAGGGGAACTATTGTATCTATATAGTATTTTAGTATACATGTAGCATCATAAGAGCTGCACTTGCAGTTCATTGCATTATCATATACTGCATTATTTTGTTTAACATTTAATATCCATCGAGTTGATGATGTTGATTATAATTAAACGCATTCTAACTATTCTTCTGGAATATAGATTTTTTTCAAGGTCATAACTCAAGGCCATGTGATTACGAACACCAAAACCTAAAACTAATAGGTACATAACACAAAACCATTTTCAACCATTTTTTTTTATCTGACTATACAGGGTTATTATTAATAAATTATTTTCAAACTACATGCATTTTTTTTACTAAAAAAGTATACATATTTTTAATACAAATGGCACACTTTTTCCGGTACACTCTTGACGTGAATATTTCAAGGAAAACATCGGTTAACAATCCCTACGATATAAATTATCGTTTATGTTTATTTTATATTATATATATTATATAATTTATAATATACATTTATATGCACATAATTTATATAAAAATAATGCACAAATAATATGGGTAACGATCTAAACGGTTTTGTATAGAAGTTGTTGGCAACGTTGAACCCTGTGCATTTTAGCAGGAACGTTTACTTTTTCTAGACTCTTTATATATGAACCAACATGGGGTGTGGTTTTGGAACTCTGTTCTAAATATATAAATAATAGACGCTTACACACAAACATATTAAAACATATCAATGAACAAAATGGGATCGTAATAATTTTGTATATTAAACGCCCTCAGATGAAATACATTCTAAACGTCGGTATAAGAATGGTTATGGACTGTATATATGGATGTTTGAAATTTTGGTTATACTTCCAATGTTCTATCTAAGGGAGGACTTATCCAGGTAAATGATAAACCTTTCAGTATACATTTCAAATATAAATGTATTGATAGACATATTTTTTAAAAAAAAGTGGGACAAGTGGGTGTCGATCTGCTGTACAGTAGGTTACAAGTGGGCCACTATAATGGATAGTGTTGAATTTAAATTCAATGATATAATCTCATATTTGTACACGAAAAACGATTCTAAACGATAATGGTCGGTCAGCCTATGATATATTAATATAATACTAAGTATATCTGATGATAGTATTGTGAGTAAAGTTTATTTACCTATTTAAGTGAAAACTTGTTTTAAATTTTCATTCCTCAGCTTTAAAAGTTGAACATTTTTGAATATTTAACTACAGAATCGATTTAAATTTTAAATTTGATAAATGTTGTCCAAAATCAAACTTTAAATGTTAATAAAAAAAATTGTGCTTATGAATTTTTAATATTTTTCAACTACATTACAGAAACAATACATCAGAAGCCTTGTATTAATTTTTCACGCTTTTTAACCAAACAAATGAAATTTTATTTACATTTATAGAAAAAAAAAAACTAAAAATATTGAAAATTTAGATGGTCCGTAAACAGTGAAAATATTTTGAAAATTTTCTAGAGTATAGGAATTGATAAAATATACATATTAATATGGTGTAAATTTCAAGTATCTACAGTTTTTGAATTACAGCAAAATAAGAAAATCGCTACATGAGAAATCGAGTGTATATCCAATCTTGTAAAAATGTGAACTTCAAACGTTCATAAAAATTTAATTTTCAGATAGACAAATTTATGAGAAATCTAGAATTAAATTTTCAAATCTTAGATTTAAAATAAAACTTTTTACGAATTTCTAACTCAATATAATTTGCATATTTTCATAATTTTTAAGTATTTTGTCAACATTTTAACTTGAAATGCTTAAAAAAAAAAATTGTGACTGTGTATTTATAACATTTTTCAACTGCCTTTTTAACTATGTATTAAGAGCCTTCTATTATAATAAACCCATAAATTAATCGTTTTAAGATTAACGTTTACGCATAAACGGTAACCTTTAGAACAGAGTCGATCAAAATATGATCGGAATCACTTTTATTAAATCAAACACAAAATTCTGGCTGTGTCCAGATCATCACTCACATGCGGATGACGGTTGGACGTGACATATACAAACTGTTCCCCTACTGAAACGTTTGGAAAGGAATTCCGCCATAGTCCTCGCGACGGTGAGTGTGGTGATTTTTAATAATTAAATTTTTTTCTGTTTCAGCAAATTCGCTTCAACTGACCTATATTAACCAGATGCTTCTTTTGCTGAAACTAAATACTTTTTTATTTTTAAAAGTATATTTACAAACTATACGAAACAAGGTATAATGAGTAAGTGTGGTGACATAAGAACATTAGACATAAAATAACATTAATTGGAATGCTCCCAGCAGTGCCACCTGACCAGAAATATCTAAATACTTAACCACCAAACTTACAATTTACACAAATACGGCAGTTATATTGGAACGAGTGTTATATTATATAATATTATAATGTACCGAAGAGTATTAATTTATAATTAGTTACATAAACTGACTTCGCTGGCGAATAAATGAACAAAATATATCAAATACGGCAACTTTAGAGGGATATATGTACCTCGGTTTTAGGGAGCATCATTTCACAAGCAAATCAGCGTCGATGTACCTCGGCTTGTAAACTATTTTGACCGATATAGGAAATCTGTCTATAACAATTTGTATATAATTTTAGTTATTGAATCCCGTAACGGACAACCGACAACCGTAACGCACCGTGCAAAATTCAAACCTAGGCAAATCCCATGAATATGATAAAGATATGTGTTATCGTTAATTAAATTAGATCGATGTTATAATTGATATTTAATATTAATGGAATTGCTAATGCCCAGATGAGTAAATTTTAATTTTTGATGAATTAATTTATAGAAAGTCAGATTTTAACGTTCCTGCAATACAACTACATTATGTCACGTCTATCGTCTATGAGATGTCGAATATAACTTATCTGACAATATATGTGTATTTTATAGCATATATTTTATGTTAAGTTCCAACATCATAGTAACATACATTTTGCTTTTAAATACTCATCAGTTGTGAGATGTTTATTCAATAACATAGCTAGGATGTTATTTATGTCAAAGGGAATATACGGGGTTTTCAAAGTACGAGTTCGTATAATAAACAATTTTTATTTTTAAAAGTATAATATAATAATGATATATATATATATATATATATATATATATATATTTTTAATGTTTATTTGAAATATTCAATCTTTAAAGGTTTAATTACAAAAATCATATTTGATGTAGGTAGTTAGACACGAATGTTGTTAAGATTAAAAGAATTACCCCGCAGTAAAACTTTGAACGTGATGCTTAAACATCAAACATATATTTATTTATTCTATTTGTTCATTTGTTAATTTTAAAATGTATTATTATTTTTTTATTTATATTAGTAAGTGTCTTTACACCAAATTATTTTTATAATTCTTGAGGGATTTTCTGAGATCAGTGGATGTATGTGGTTTAAAAGTCATGATTGATAGATAATAATAATATTTTATTATAATAATAGTACAAACATAATATTTATATTTGTACATAAAAAGTAGTATTATTCATAAAATATTATAATAATATATTAATAAAAAAAGTTTTAAATATAAAAATTATAGTTCATAACTTTACTAACTGAAATGTATCATAAACACCTTAAACATATAAATATTAATTAATTAAAAAAATATATACAATAATAATTTCATACATTTAATTGAATATAAATTTAAAATTGAATACCTATAATTTCACTACGACATGTTGTTCTCATTACAATAGCTTTTTCAGTTGTTAAAATTCAAAAGTACATACAAATATTTATATTTCACTTAATTAACACTAATACTAACACTTATTAGTTTACTGGGACTTGATTTAATTATTAATGTATCTCTTTCTGTGTTCTCATAAGTTTTGTTTCTTTTGGATATTGGCTATGTGCATAGGTATATTGTCCTGACGTTAGTAATGGCTTAAGTTTGCAAGTTACACAACTCACAATGTTTTATAGTGAATCGATCAAAAAAGGAAATATTACATTTAGTTAATACTGGATAGAATAATAAATTACTATACAATTCACAATTAAATGTATTAATTTTCAATAAGGAAAATTATAATCACACGGCGTTATGAATAGGTTATATAGCTACACTATTGTTGTTATAACATTTTCAGTATCTCATAAGTTTGTAGGTAATACGTTTTAATAATACAATCATGATCACACGGCGTCCTGGATAGGTTATATACCTACACCATTGTCATTTTAACATTTTCGGTACACCTATCTCATAAGTTTCTAATACATTTTAATAATACAATCATGATCACACGGCGTCCTGAATAGGCTATTTAGCTACACCACGTCATCACTGTAGGGTGTCAATCTTTTCCAGTATACCATAATAATCATTTATTAATATTATTTTTCACTCTTTTCTGTAATTCAATTCTAACAACCGAACGTCGGACAAGTCCAACCTAACGATATGAGGTACAACCAAATGAGATGCATCAGTGTTAGGCACTGAGGCACATTGTTTTTGCCATCGTTGAAACTTACCCCGAACTTTAAAAAGTAAACTTTAGTGTATTAGAATAATTACTAAATAATGACTGTGTAGTTATTCTAAATTAGTACTCTAATATGTATTTAATTGAATTGCGTCTTACTGTATTATAAATTAGTAGGTATACTTATCATTGATAAGTAATGTCGGTAATATTGGACAGTGGCGTAGACATGATTTCTGAAAGGGGAGGGGGATAAAAAAAAACGGCATAGCTAAATGGAAAATCCCCCACCCTCTCAAAACTTTTTACTAAGGTAATAAAAATCCAAAGGGGGATCTGACCCCCACGCCACCCCCCTTGTCAATGCCACTGATACTGACTTTGATGTACAATCATAATTTAATATCTTGCGGACGCTAAGCTTACTCCTATCATTTTTCCAAAGAACTATACTCGTAAGGCAACTGGCAAATGAAATATCGACCTGGTAGTCAAACACTTAAAATCTATACCTACCTGTCTGTATCATAACATATTATAAAGAAACAAACAGCTCGAAATATTAGCTATCAGATAACTCTGTAACGATTACACAATATAATAACAGCGCATCAAAATTCTAATAATACTGATATATTTTTTAGGCTTTATTATAATGCACCCTTTTAATATAATAAATCAATTTATTCATTATTAATAATACAAACGTTATACTGTTAAAAATAATAGGTTATAAGATTATTTGTTTATACTGTTTTTTTTTCTTATAAATTTATATATGGTTCACAATGATACATTTTTATTTTTTCTTATATGCAGTAAACGTTTGAAAGTTGAAACTTTAATTTTTAATTACTGAGATAAGATATGATTTAATGCAAACTTCATTATAGCTGATTATGAATTATTTTATTTACAAAAATACAAAACAGTACTCACTTGAACATGGTTCTTTTCTAAACATTATTATTGGTGTAAAATCATTTTAAAGACTATTATATTTATTGAAGTACACTAATATATCTTTTCCAATGCTTTTATCAGTATTAAAGTGCTGTAATAGTATTTTTCCCATTGGACCGACGATAGTAAAATAAAAAACGATAGGAAATATTAACAAACAATTTGTTTTTTAAACATTTACGTATTTTTAATATTTATAATTATTATAATTATTATGTTATTATTAAACCTATTTTCTGATTTAGTTTTAACAACACTATTGATACTTTAGTTAAGGTAATTTTATAGTTATTTATCTACATATACTCCGGCCCACGAGAGTCCATATGTCAGAACGCGTCCGTCACTGCGCATCGGCACGTTGCCGAATAGTGGGAATGGCATCATGGTGGGAGAAAACAGACGTCACGTATTACTATATTATGAATGCGCGGTTTACGTATGGACTCTCGTGGGCCGGAGTATAGTAGTTTATACTTGAAGATTTAATACAAGGTTATTCATATTTTATTATATTTATTACTGCATTCAATGAGGTTGCACAATCATTAGTCATAAATTCTTATTAAGTGCACCTTAAATATTAAAAATGTTCTATAAAAACTATAATAAACTGAAGACTGTTTGGAACCATTTTACGAATGCATGAAAGATTTATTATCATTGGTTTCAAATTTAAAACACCGCTCCATCGGTCCACCAAACTTCTATATCTCACTGTAAAGCTTTTTATTTTCGTTGTATACCTACCTATATATTTTATCAATTTGTCTTCTTTTCGATCTTTTAGTTTGTATGAGACTCTGACCAGTGACCATTACACTGGAGTACATTAGTACATTGAAATTTCTATATTTCTATACTTAATGTATTTATGAATATATGACACTAGTTAGTACTTAGTTGTAACTTGTAACAGTTTGAAGATTACTGTCAAATCAATAATCATTTATTTAATATGAGTTTAATTAATTACCTTATAATTTAACGGTATAAAGCGTATTTTACTTTTTATAATGTATTTTACGGGCTTAATGTAACTCCGTGAGTATTATTATAGTATATTAGTATTTTATATTATAGTACGTAATATTACTTATTATTTACGTATAGTTTAGTTTTATAGCAATATTGTATTACTGCTGGTATGTTAAACCCAGCCAACTAGCCAACCAATCGACTGATATTTCAAGCTGTTACACTTATAGATACTGCGTAATATATACACTATTCGTGAGTAAACAAACGGGCTAAGTTGTTGGATCTATATAGATTCGATATGTATAGCCATCATATTTAATGTGTTGCTACCATATTCGCATTCGGATGAACTTGAAACGGTTTAAATAGATAGACGGACCACACGGCACCACACGAGCACGATACAAAAAAAAAACAAGACGAAATCTACCAAGGGAGATACCAAGGTAAAAATTAATAGGTAAAGATGGTATATATTGTGGTACATACCATATTATGTACCTTTATCTAGATGCAATATTAATAATAATAATTATTAATTATTAATTATTATTAATATATGCATAAACATAGGTTTGTTGATATTGACATAGGTTAATTTAGCGATAACCACGGCACGATAACTACGTACGAATATTATTATAACCAATAAATAATTAGGATCAACTGCGAGATATTCACGCGCGTTGGTGTCACTATAACGAGGCCCAGTTAAGCACAAGTTGTTGAATGGTAAGGATTTGAGTAACTTAAAAAAAATGGACAATGGTTAAGTGTTTGACGTATATGAACAAAAATATGCTAAGTTCAAATTACTGTTTAAATTGTAGCAACTAGCAAATGATTTCAAGCTATACAAATCCACATTTGAATAGTCAGGCGATGCCGGCCTCTTGATTTGCTCTCTACCGCAGAGCGACCCTCCTCACTTACCAGTCTTCTAAAAGATACTTTTAAATTGTATTTAAATACAGATACAAATAAATTCATTCAGAAAGTATTTAAAAACATTTCAAATACTTTTAAGAAAAAGTATTTAAGAACAAATACAAATTCTTGGCATGTATTGAAATACTTATTTTTATTTTACTTAATAAAAGTCGATTTACAAAATAAATGTTGTAATTACTATTTAAAATAGCGTATAGGGGGATTCACACTATGCCGTGTCGTGTAAAATAATCACGGTTACCACAGTTACCAAACGATACCGCATAGTTGAATAATATATTCATTTATCCGGTATCGTTTGGTAACTGTGGTAACCGTATTTATTTTGCACGCCACAGTGTAGTGTGAACCCCCCTGCTACATTTAACTAGGTATTATTAGAACTTTTTGTAGCTTCTTCTTTAAATTTATACTAAAAAATGAAAATAAATAAAACTTGTTTTATAATAATTTTAAAATACTTTATTATTAGGTAATTATAAACAGTTTTAATAAAATCAGAAATGAATTTAATTATTCTACTAGTTAATAGCAATTCTTAATTTAAGAGGTATATTCAATTTTTAATACTAATTTTAATTGATTAACAAGTGTACCTACTGGACTCTTATAGATGTCTCAGAAATCGTTATATTATTTGTAATAATAATAAACGTAACATCGACAATAGGACCTTTCAACATTTATGAGTGAACAAATATTATAATTAATCAAATAATATAATTACTGTCAAAAAGAAATCTAATACGTGCCGACTGACGAATATTAACTGTTTTGAATTTTTAAAGTATTTACATAAAAGTATTTGAATTTCAAATACAAATACGTCCTATACAGTATTTAAAAAGTATTCCAAATACTATAAAAGTAAATACATTATTTACTCAGATACTTTATAAGACTACCAATTACTTATCTGCAGGTTCGATGACCATGGAAGCATCCCACGCCATTTATATTTATACTATTATATACAATTTACGACACGTGTATGCACGCGCAGGATGTCCCTTGCACAGTTACATGTATACAGGGTGTAACAGATAGAACTGACTTTTGAAATAAATTTTGTTCTAATCAATATTTTAAAATTTTTTTTGTATGTGTAATTATTATAGCCACTTGCGCTACACGTGTAATAAAAAAAAATTAATATTTATTTTATTTTAATTTTTTTAAATAAATTCAAAATAGCCAATTTGTGAATCTGATTATAAGAACGATTTTGATGGTTAAAACATTTATCTAAGTCAAGTAGTTTATTTTTTAGAATTTTTTTAAACATTGATATTTTTTGATTAAATTAATTTGGTGCGCAATAACTTTTTTAAAAATATTATTTTTAGAAATTTGCAATTATTGTGGATATATTTATTAAACTATTTACTAATCATATAATTTTAACAACTTTTGTCATACGCTAAGTAGCTTCAATTGTATTTATTTTTTTGTCAGTTCTTGCAGTTACACCCTTTACTATGGATATCACGTTATCGCAGTTTACGTGGAACACACGCAACTCTATAGCTTGACATTATTTTAGACGCCTGTGAATTGTAATTTTATCAATCGTGTATTATATACACACACTCGCGTATAATACGGCCACGTATAATGATTACAATATATAATATTATATATCGCTATAGATATAGATCGCTATACCTTTATGGCACGGTAACGGTCTTCACAAGGACATTATAAAAAAGATTTTGTGACGATCAAATGAGACGTAAAAAATCATACCTATAAAACGATTAACGTGATACTATTTTTATCTAAATCAATATACAATCTTACGATTTAAAAAAATTGGTCAATTTTCCAGGTACATATTATAGATACACTTACTTTTAGTACATTTAAAACCTAAAATAAAGTGTGTAGTTCAACAACTACTTCACTTAAAATGTATTTATTATAATATCATATCTGTATTGGATTCTGAGCGGATTGATGAATATATTTATTTTATAATGATGTGTGTATTTTTTTTTTGTTTCTGTAATCTGTTCTAATCATTTTGGAGCTGTAAAAAAATGCATACATCCTCAATTTATTTAATCTTTCTATTAGGATAGTGAATCTAGTTTTGGAGAGTCAAAATTATAAATTTACCAGTTATTTTCTTAATTGGGAAAAACAAAGGAATAATTAGGGAAAACAGAAATTTTCACTTGAGACTAGTTTTAGATAAAAGCTATTTTCTTGTTTTTTTTTGTAGTTTTATTTAAAAATGAATAAGTAATAGCCATCAGGCTGTCTGAACCATTTACTATTTTATACCACAAACCTATTATTCACACTATTATGCAACGGTATTGACTCAAAAGATAATATAAATTATACATTTTATAAATCTATGTATTAAAAATCAAATATCACTCACTATTGATCGCTACATCTTAAAAACTACAAAATGTCCGAACCTAAAATTTAGAATAGTGGTTTTTCTAATGCTTTAGGTGTACAATAAGAAAGAATTTTCCGATACTCGCATTTCAAAGAGGTGGTCAAACAGGGATCTTGAGTTTCACGTTGTAAATTGAAACATTATTTTTGTTTATAATTAGTGACCTTTGGTTGCAAATTATAATAGTAATAGTAGAAATTAGTATTATAAAAATAATTGTTGTAGTTATACCAACCATTATTTTTGTTTTTCTTAGACACGTTTAACTATTTATTTTTATTTTATTACAAAACAGACTGGGTCCCAAATCTATATAAATATAAAAGCATTTATCCTGATTAACTAACTGACTGACTGATTCATCATCGCCTGGCGAGAACCTCCGAAACTGAGTATAACATTTGGCCAGAGATATCGTTTTATGATGTAAAGGCCCACTAAGAAATCGTTTTTCAAAATGTGCATTATAAAAAGGTCCTCAGACAAGGATTTTGAATTCACGGTGAAAATTGAAAAAATTTTTTGTTTAAAAATGGTTTCTATTAGTTACTCAGCAGTACCAGCAGATCAGATACAAGCAAACATCAAATTGTCGCACTTGTGGCCTCGAATAAAGGAGCTACATCTTAAGACCAAATGTATGAATGTAATTTATAAAAGTACTCAAAAACTAGTCAATTGAATTTGACGTAAATCTCATAAAATGTTTTTAGAGATGTACGAAAAATGTAGAGAGTAAGTAGTCTATACCACGTAAAAAATATACCAAGTGCTAAATCCAATCCGTGACTTGTGGTTGACATCTAGATCGAATTATTTCATAAACCTAGGAACACTGACGCCGATTTATCCGTGAACTGAGGTACACTAAAACTAAGATACACCTATATAGCGTATATGGTATATATAGGTACTATATAGGATTTACCACAAAAAAAAAAACTGCACACAGGCGAAACTGTTATATTTAACTAGTGATTTAATAAAATTAACGTCGTTACTCATTAGGAATACGTAGAGGTAGTAGGAATATTGATTTGATCAATATTAGTTTATAATATTATCGTGTTTACTCTACACATTGATAATAGATTTGTCAATGGTCTTAACTAAATAATGATTGGTCTTTCCATAAAGATATAGGTTGATTTTGTATTAAATTATAATAATTTATAGTAATATATAAGTAATACTGTAATATATGAATATTGACATATTATATATTGGTACAGTGTTTTCAATGACAAAGGTAACACTAAATATTTCAAAGCATAACGCTGAATTTAATTTAGGGTTTTTTACCGCATAAAGAACTTAATGTTACACCTATTTTTGAAAAGCCATGCCAAGCACGTACACCAAGGGAGATCTTAGGGACCCCCTAAGAAAAGTCAGTGGCCCTCAACTGGTCCCTTCGATTTTATTTTTAAATATTTTAAATATTATGGTATTTAATTGTCCTCAATCCCGGATTTATATTATAGAAACTCTGTATAATAAACAATCGTAAATTGTAATTCAATTCCAAGATTTTATTTTATAAATAATCGTCACCCGAAAATTTGAGATAATACAATAACACGTCTAATAACCATTGGTGCAATTAGGGTGGGGCTCTGGGGACTCGTGCACTTCTGAAAAATAAAATACTTTTTCTATTATATTTTAATTATTTTAAAGTAAAAAATATCATCAATAAATACAAAAATGTTGTATTATACCTATTATAATATACTGTATATTGAAGAATATAATAAGTAGATAACTACTTCGCTATTGTGTTACCAGCTATAACATATACTATTCTGAAATAATCTTTAGCTTATTTAATGCTGTACAGAACAAGTTTTACAGATACGTAGTTATTACTAATTTGTGTAATAATAGTGATAATATTATTTTTTATATTATCAGTTGACGAAATAACTTTAAACACATGATAACAATATTTTCTCTATTATCATTGGTAGAATGAAAGACTGTCAATGAATGTAAGCGCGTTTACATTGTCTCCATGTTTATAATTTGCTATTGAAGTGCATTGATTATTGAATATAATATTAAAATAGGAATCATTCATTACAAAATATTTGTATTTTTCAATTTATTGTTTACATTCCTACGTGTTTTACGAGTGGCGCACTAATGTTTAGAAAAAAATAATTTTTTTAAATGTGATTTTGTCTTTAAGGGAAGCGTACTAACATTTTTCCAGCTTTCGATGCTTCCTTAAACCACCTTTGATAGATCAATATCTCTCCAAAACTCAAAAGTACCTATATTTCTTTAATCTCAACCGTAGTCTTATGTTAGGTATAGAGGTTTTTTTTATCTTATTATTATTTGTGATATCTATATTACTTGAATGTACTCGATCTAAGTTTCCACACCACCTATGTTGTTAAACGACATAATAATATCATATCGCATATGTTGTTTAAAAGCATGAGGTATTACACGTGGCACGTTTTTTTTTTATTGTGGTGTCCCCTGTAGGCCTAATCCACATCTCAAGCGAGAACATGCGAACGCCGGTCGACTACAATAATATTTTATTTTACATTTCCCGGTACAGCGAAGACTGCACTTATCAAGTATAACATGATATATACATCAATAAAACATATTTTAATATAGATAAATACATATAGAATTTAAAGTTAAATAGGTTTTAGTTTATAATTTTGTCACAGCACGGCATTCGCACATTTTGGGCTTACTATAGCGTTGAATTTTAGTATGTGTATCAGCCATTGGAAAGGCGAGTTATAGGCTGTTGGTGTTGAGGGATTTGTATTAGCCACATAGTGGTTTAAGTCCAAGAGGAGTAAAAATGGGTTAAAAATATTTCGGATGCATGTACGGGTAACGGGTTTCGTACTAGAAACCGGGTAAAAAGAAAGATTGTGGGTTTCGGATTTTGCGTTAAAAACCGGATGCAATATTGTTTGCGGGTTTCGCGTCCGAAATTGGGTACGATTGTAGGTGAGCCATATATTATAACCTAACCACCTATAGGTACAAGGTACAAATAAGGGTAAAATTCTACGCGAGTTATGGGTTTTGCGTTAAAAACTGGATAAAATTGTTTGTGGGGTTTCGCGTCCGAAACTGGGCGCAATATTATTTTGCGAGTTACAGGCATAAGAGTGGGTCAATATTTTATTAGTGGGTTATGGGTTTTGCGTTCGAAACCGGTTAATATGTTTGCAGGATACCTGTTGTAACTCCCTAAATTTATAACATCCATGTGACGGGGCTGGAAAGTTGAACTAATGAATTATTTTAACTCATATACCACTACTTAGGTAAATCAATTAAAATAATTCTTGTATAATAGTTTATAGTTGGGTATAAAAACAATGAGTAGTTTTAAATTATTAGGATTATTAGGATATCCTCCGATACTTATTTAAAATTCAACACTGTTCTTATATTATAGGTAACTATATTGTTATTATTATTCTATTAATATTATAAATTATATTATATTTTATTTATTATTGTTTAGAAATTACCAAAGTCCTATTTCGAAGTCTCCAATCACTCCCTATTCCTATTTCCTATTGGATCTCTGTACTCTATCTGTTTTGAATGTCACGAAACTCATTCATAAATATTTTTTACGGTCCTGGAAGTGATTATTTTGTATGTATGACGCTGGCCGACGATGGTGGGTGATGTGTTTAGTGTGGGTATGAAATGGTGAGGGTACGACCATATTAAATAAATAAATTTTACAATATACATAAATCATCTTACTTGGTTTAAGTATCTATAAATTAGCTTCGCTGCGCCGACCAAGACTTATATCAAAATAATTCCTTACCGTCACTTGGACTTAACACATAATACTTAACGGTGTTGAAACATAAAACGATTTCAGATTTGTTAGTAATTTGGATTCATTGTTGATGTACGCCCGTCTATGAATCTAAAAATTTGTAATGGTTTTATGTTGAAATTAAAAAGAACTTATACTTAATAAACGAAAAGAAACTAAAGAAAGTTAAAAAGAATATTAGAAAACTTTAAGAAAATAAAAACTAGAACAGTAATCGGACAATTATAAAAATTATGCACAAACGTAAAAACTGATGTATATTATACAAAGGTATTTTGAACAAATTAGGACAGTCATAACATTAATAAAACAATTAATAACCAGGCAGCACACTATTTAGCCAGCATATAATAATTAATATCTATCATTTATTATAATATTAAATATAAATAACTTTTTTGTGTATGTTTATATTATGTTTGTGACCAATACACGATACTAAAAATGAATACCAAGGATAGGTTAGCCCTTCACTAAGACTGTAATTAGAGTGCCCCCCCACCCCTATTTACATCCATTGTAGGTACATATTATAGTTTTTTTTTAAAAAAAAAAACAAGACTACTTAACCAGAAATTAGCGATCTAGTTACAATCTGCCAGAGTTAAAAAATACTCAACTGAAAAAAATAACTGTAATGGCATTCTCAATTTGGGTATATATAACTATTTAAGAGAGGAGAGCTAGGAGGAATACGTCGTCCTGAAGTCTGAATTAACAGTAATTTAAATAAAAATTTACTAGCAGAAAAATAATTTTGAGTGAAAAATTTGTTTTCTTAATAATATCTTACTGTTTTACTCATATTAAAATGTATTACATAAATAAACATTTGAAATTATTATTATTATTTTAATGATATTAATTATCTCGGCACTAGGGCCATTGGACATAATTTAACATAATTGTTAAATTAAGAATTAAATTGTTACACTAAATTGAAACATATAGCTATAGATATAGAGAAAAAAAATTTACATGTAGAGTTAATAATAATACATATTATATGGATACATTTCTAAATTGTATTATAAAGTTCTGTACCTCTGAGGAATTTGAGAACATTAATGATACCGGTGTTAACATTTTCAGCTAGATGGTGAGTTAGATTGTACTTCAGACGATGTAGTTTGTACTTTCTCCGTTCAGTTAAGATGTGTTTGACCGTGAGAAGTTGCAGGTTGGGCATACAGGTGGATCTTCTTTCTTCATCAGAAAAACATGTGTTAATCTGGTATGGCCTATTATGAGCCTGTTTATGGCAACTTCTTCATTTCTAGTGAATGAGTTATTTTAAATTATTGTTAATTGATATACAGTGTTAAGGGTCTGGAAATTCTTCACGATTAGTGTACCCCTAAAAATATAGGTCTAGTTGAGCCTATGCAGTAATAATAGATTGAAAATTGGAAAACACTATTTAAGAGAATGCTACACCCGCATGTGTTGTCTCCGTCTTACAAATGTATAGTATAGCAAAAACTATTTTGCGCTGGATAGAACCACTCAGGTTGCAATGATAGTGAAGTTCTTAGTTGAAAACATAAGCGGTGAAATAAATGTTTTTATTTTTTTGATATAACTTATCCATTATTTTTGTGCTTTTTAAACTTTAATAACCTTTTTTTTATTTCCAATATCGAAAAAATCAGAAATATATAATATCATAGGCAAAACTCTCCTTTTTATGTGGTGAAAATGTCGTTTCTTAATTATGACTGTAGCCTTCTCGGTTCTTTCCCTCGTAAGACGCGTAAACAACATATATGTGGGTATACCGTCCTTTTGAACTTATTAACCAATATAAGCAGTATATTGTTAAAATGAAGTATCTTTTTTATAGATTTGGTGTGTTAAGGAAATGAGTGGTGGGATAGGGGGTACTAAAATTAGGGAGGGGCCAAACAATGTTGGCCCCCATATGGAAAAATGTCTGGCTACGTGCCTGGTCCATGCATGCGCAACAAAATAAATTTTTTTTAATTGTTTCCCCCTTTATGAATTTGAATTATAGTTTCGATATATTCATGTTGTATTTATCGTACTTTTTAACAGTATATCAACAATTCTACTATGTTCCGTATGTATTTTTGTATGTGCAAACTGCAAATAATGCAAATGTGCTTTACTTACAACGCGCAACACAACAACTTATTAATCAAAAATAAAAACCATACAAAATATTAATATATTAAACAATGTAGAATTGTAGATAAATACAATAAATACAAAATGCATACATTTAAACTTGAACTCACTCTCAATAATTGTATTTTTAAGATAAAAAACTCAATTCAAAAATGTTTGAAAAATTAAAGTAATAAAAATTCAAACTCAAAAAGGGGAAAGGTACAATTCTAAAATAATTGTTTTGTTGCACATTTAAATTTTTTTAAATACATATAATATAAAGTCTTTGTTGTATATAGTTTTAGTATTGTTGGTCAATCATAGTCATAATTTTAGTTATAATAGTTTTAAGTTATAATTTGTTTCTATTTGTACGTATTAAAACACATTATTTATTGTTTTTATAAACACCATTTAAATTGTATAAACATCCTATAATATACTGAATAATAATATAGTAAAATATAATAAACTGATCTGTATTCTAAATGATTTTTTTGAGATAATTGATGATTATTGATTGCTTTCAAATTTAAGATACTGACTACGATAAAGACATAGAGTGATAAACTCATAAGGTATATCTCAATTTATTATATTATTTATCATTAAAGTGAAGTTTTTATATTTATTTAATATAAATGGATTTTTTATATAAACTTTCTCAAAAGTAATAAATAATTAAAAATAAAAATATAAATAGTAATAATATGATATAATATTTTTTGTCACGCCTGCACCGAAAGTTTGGTTTTCGATAGTGGTTGAAGCGTTGGAAAGCGTCCTATTTCTCTCCAGCGACCAGTAAAATGGAAATCACAAAAAGTGCCGAGCGGTAAAGTGGAAATCCCCAAAAGTGCTGCGCGCACATTTCACGCACGTATAGCCTGCACAAACAGACACTGAAATCTATACCATGATCCTAAAAAACATAAACATTTGGTTACATCTTACAATCATATTATAACCTCCATGCGCGACGCTTAAAATAAATAAAACCAAATGGTTTCTTTCATGAAATATTGTTGCCGTAGAATTATAGTCTAGTTGTTGCATAGATCCCTGCATTACCTTTGCCGTGATCGATGAATCAAAAAAGTCAGGCGTGACAAAAAATAGTATGTGTGGCTCGTGCTGGATGGAAATTTCAGCCTTGGACGAAATGCGGCCGTCGCCCGCGACTGAAATAGCTCACTTCCCGCCCATGCCACACAATATACTAATACGTTCATAGTTTTTTCAAATAAGAATATTTAGCTCTAATTTAAGCCTTCGTGCTAATGTAAATAATTGCTTGATGTTGATCTTTTGTAAAAAAAACAATTTTATTCTATTTTAATATAATATGAGCGATAATAAAATTTATGAAAAAAAAACTGTTAAAGAGTTTGTGTGACTATAATATTATGTAAGATTTAACGTAAATGTTAAATTTATTTTTTTATTAATATTGAATTTATTATGTACTTCACATTTTTAGTGACCAATGCTTGCTGATTTATTTTTGTTCAAATATGTACGGAATTTAACTTTATGTAAATAATAAATATTATAATATTCACATAACTGTACGCTAATACTGTAACCATAACGCCGTTGAAGCGTTTTGTTCAATACAAGAAAAAAAGAAAAAATATATAATATTAAGCCTGCAAAATAAACTATAAAGATAAAACTATAAATACAAAACTATATTCAAATTCTTATTTTAGTTCTCAATAACTTGCAAATTATTTTTTAGTTTAAAATTTCTACTAAATATAATATTTATACCTGAAAATTAAAAATTGAATACCCTATAAGGGTTTTCATACAATTTTCATACTGGAAAATATCTAAAAAAATATATATATATAAATTTGAATTTCTTTGTAGACATTTGAAGTTCAAATTTGGACGGAACTCGATATCTTGACAAATAGTAGATAACGATTTTAGTTATTTTTTTGTAATTCAAAAATATTGTTCCTAAAGATTTGAAACTCTTACTTATAATTATTATATTTTATAATTTCATATACCTACCCAATGATATGTATACAAATTTCATGCTATTGTCAATTTATAATAATTAATAGCAATATGTATATGGTAATGGACTGATAGGCTGTCTCCGTTTTTCGTATGTAACGAATTAGCTATTTCAATTTTTATAAGCTACTAACGGTTTTAAAAAAAATTTAGTATTTTATTATTTTTTTATCGTTATAACTTTCAATTTTTTGTATGACCATCATATATTAATATACATTTGTAATTTCATATTCGGAAGCAGAAGTCTATAGAGTATTTATATATATAAATATATAATTTCGGACTAAATGTTATAAACTCCCTTCTTTGTGTAGTAATATTTTACCGATACTACCGATGTTCTTTATTATTTTAAATTTCAAAATATCTTTATCCATGGGAGCCCCTGCTATTCTTTTTTTTAAAAAAATAATTATATTTTAAATCAATGAACTTAATATACCTACCTTGTTAATAATTTATTTAGCCTAAAAATCAGAATAGACTGCAGTCTGCAAGCTTATATTTAATTAAATATTTAACATTTTTTAAATTAATTTACCAGCGGGTTCCATTAGACCCTTAGGTATCCGTTTATTTTCATATAGTATTAAAGATCTTTAATTTTGTATGTATTTATTCATTTTTTAACTTTTTCCAGCGATCACTAAGAGACATCTGAATAATTATTCATTAATTAAGTTAATTGTTATTATTATTTAGATATCAGAATATAATCATTTTGTTTTTTTGTTTCATAAAATGCATTTGCCTTGGGCGCCCTTCATTTTTTTTTTTTATATCGTAATAATAATGTTCTTTATTTTATATTATGCACTTTAATAGTTCTGCCTTTAATCCAAACTGACCTCTGATTAAATTGTATTTATGTTTTCGTTTGTATATTTAATATTTTTTATTTAGAATGTATTTTATTTACTTTAATGCTGTTTCCGTTACTACAACACTATAATTTAGTTAAGTTATTTTTTTTAAAAAATTATTTATCCATAGGTGCCCCTGGACCCCTTTCCATTTTAATACATTTTATTTAGGTTACTTTATTTTCATACTATTTTTAGTTATCCCCAAGTAAACTGTTATTCATTTACTAAGCTTATAAATCAGAATGGACTGTAGTCTCTGGTTAAGTTGGTTATTACAAGATAATTTTATATTTAATGACATTTTTAAAATTAATTTTTCTTCCGAATCCCTATTTACATAAATACATAATGATAACAGATTATTTAATTTAATTATTTACTCAATATTTAATAATACAATTTTAATTAATTAAATTATATATGTATGAGTGTATAATTGTACAAGCATAAATCTATACAATTTCTAATGGTTCATGGTTATATAGATATTTTATATTTTCCAATTAACATAAAAACCACGAACAAATGTTCATCTCTTTAATAATTCTACGGGATAAATCTAAACTCTAATCTAAGGTTGTGATACCCAATACTTCCTTGTCCACCAAGAGGTATCTACGCACCTCTAAATTTTAACTGTAAAACAATTTATTACAATAACCCTGTCACTACCCCCCACGGCCAACTGTACTGTCAGTTCAACAATAATAAAATATAGTAACTATAGAATTGTGATATAATGTAGTGGCAGCACTGCCTCCAAGTCTAACTTTACCTTGTTCCCTTGCGAATCAACAAAGAATGTTTTTTCTTTAAACAATATAATATTAGTTACATTTTTGTGGTGCTAATATGTTGAATATCATAATAACATTTTATGAAAATATTATTTTAAGGTCAATAAAACATTTTCTAAATTCTTCCGAAAAACAGCTTTTGAGCTTTCTAAACATTCCATGTGAACATTCCAGGCTACTTCTACTAATTTGGTGCAAACTTGATTGGATATTAAAGCCCCCCCCCTTTCTAATATTTTCCAAAGTCTCCGCGTATGAATACAATACGCTTCAACATATAATTCAATGGATAGAATAAAAATAATATGAAAGAAAATAGGTAAGTAATCTAATTTAAAAACTTCAACTGTAGTGAAACTTTTCTGTTACTCTATGACAAACTTTCTTATCAGACAAAAATGTATTGTGCCATTTAAACGTCAAAATGTGCCTATATATTTTGCTACATTAACCGTTAGTACATAGTTTATTTTGTTCAAGGTGGCCCTGTAGGAAGCATTTTTCACCTGTCCCAAGTACAACACACCATTAATAGTGTTCACGTGTAGGTAATGCATATTCTCATGACGGGCTGGTACTATTTTATAAGGATCGATTTATCGGTATACAATATATTTCCCAATTTCGGCGTACCCATATTTGTATTTTATCGAAATATAGGTAGCCTAAAAAAATAACACAGTAGCTTGTTCTAGAATAATTTTCAAAATATTACAAGACTTCATTTCACCTAACATAACCTGTAGTTATAATAATAATTAATATCATGTGCCTACAGCTAAAAAATACTTTGTATGTTTTTCTCGTAATTTTAATGAAAGCTATTGTTTCCATACTAGAGTATACTGTGATTGTTATTTTAACTTTAAAGCCTTAAAAACACTGTATAGAGTTATTAATTGTTAGTTGTTCGACCGAATGACAAAAAAACTAATGACAAAATTGCTCGCCACACATACAAATTTCAACTGATAAAAAATTGATTTTCAAGTTCGTATTTAGCGTTTGCAATACCTGCGCGTATGTTTAACCGTAATTTGAAACTGGTCCAAAATTATATCTTATTTAAAACAGTATATTCGTATAGGTATATATAAGAGTATATGACTTTAATGGATCTAAATCTAAAAGATAGATTTGTATTTTGTTTTTAGAAAAAAGAGCCATTGAAAACGATAGGCGTTTAAATTTATAAATTAACAAATATCTCCTATTTATTCGTACAGGAATAAACACAATAATTAGTCATGACCACTTATTAGCATACTTTTAACTAAGTCTATAACCACCAAACAGTATGGGTTGTGTGTGAGTGGAACTGACACGAGAAAAAAATAATATGCTCTTCCAATTATTTTCTTCTCACTCTCTGCAAAAATACATAACAATTAAAAAGTAAAATAAGCATTATTCCGATATTAATAATTGTGTCCGGTCACATCGTCTGCCGTACCATACAAAACCATATTTAGTTTAGGTGTTATATTATCCGTTATTATCATTATGTAAGTACAGTCAACGGGACCCATACGGACAAAAAAAAAAGGGCTATGCTTCTGTCATCATTGTCATTTGCGTACGAATGTCGTGGGACGGTGGCGGTGACGATGTTACACACTGCCCCGACGACGGAGAGCCCAGTGTTCGAGTGCGTGTCCGAAAACGTGTGAGGGGGTGGGTCGTAGGGGGTCGTTACGGCGCGTGGGTGGATTATATATGTATGTATATATTCCACGGTGGTGTGAGCGTCCGCGGTGCTGCTGCTCGACCATGTGGTGGGTAGGTGGGTAGTCGGGTAGGGGTATTTTGGGGGAGCAGGACAGGGCACGCGTTCAGCGGACGGGGCGTGCGCGAGGTGTTCGTCGCGTTTGATCACCGCGCGATGCGTGTTCGTCGCGCGGCGCCGAGTAAGAGCCACGGCAGTTTGTCGTTGTGCACCGCCAAACGCGTACGCCACGCCGCCGCTAGCCTCTGACCGCGCCGGGGCCGCTCGCCGGAACAATCTACTCGCAAGAGACACGACTCGGACATCACGTGAACTCGTCGTCGCAGTCGTCGCCACTCGGTGCCGCCCTCGAGCCGTCACTGATCCTCTCCGATGATCCGGTGAATTTGATCATCACCGTAAGCCGCTCCCGCACACCGCCTCATCCCTTAAAACCCGTACACAAAAATCCACCCCCGACGACGACAAGACGGGACGCACTCGAGCCACCACCATGAACCCGACCGCTGGCGTGCCCACCGTACTCGAGGATGCCGCCCTGTACAGGTACGAGATGTGCCGGAACATGTCATCGGCCAACGTGCCGTTATGCGTCAACAGCACCGAATTCATCGACTACAACAACACCGACGACGAGATTCTCCAGGTATAAACGCGCGCAGACGGTGGATTCCTGCGAATTTCCCGACCGAAAACCGCGCGTGCGAACGATATACTCTCCCGTTTGTGTCTCATGGCATATCGAATACTAACAGCTTCGGTATTTTTGTAGACTCGTATAATAATATATATTTGCAGAGCTATATAAACTCAGGTTTTAGATACCTCGTGGCGGTGCTACCCTTATTGTATGAACGTATGGTTATATATTATGATATATGAATAATATGTTATGTTATGTATTACTATAATATGTTCATATGTGAATGCTAATGACATTGGTGCGTTGTGCACTGCCTTGTATTGGCCCATTATATGAGATCATCCAATTTAAAAAAAGCTCATCGACATATATGTCGACTTAGACATATAAATATCGGGATGGTACATGTTCATTTTTTTTCGTTACAGGATTGTTGTATCATAATATGCAAAGTAAATGATATACAGTAAACGACCGTTGCACGATAAAATAATATAGTGATATAAAGACTGATGGGACGGTTTAATATAGTTTAACCTCAACGATACAATAGACTATATTAAAATAAGTATAGGTACCGCTGTACCGGTAAAAATGGAATAATGTCATTTTATAAATAATTTTCATAGTGATTTTTGATTTTAAATGGAATTAAAATATTCTCGGTTTTTAATATTCTTCTTATAAAGAAACTCGTGTCGTCAAATTAGTATTGTCACACAGTTTTCTCGGTTAGCAAATGTACACCGTGGACAAGTAAATAATAGTATATTTTTATCTACAGGTACCTAAATAGCTTGCAATTTTTATCCATGGACATTTTTCTAACCCAAAACATAGCACACGAGCTTCAAAAAATTTGTATCACCTATTCGTGTTTTACGCAGAAACCCTATAAGTAGCATACACATCTGAGGAAAAAAACCACGGACACTGTCGTTCTCTCGCTGATATCATTACATGTATTATTATTATTATTCCAGCAGTAATTTTACTGTAGTGAAATATCTATCGTGGTGACGGCATTCCCCTGATATATACAAAAATGTAATATCGTGTGTAAGTTATAGCAGCAGGTAACACGTAATAAATGAAAATACTACAACAGGTTGACTGACAACACGCGGTAGATTATTTTTGCCGACAATCGCTCATACTATCCACATAATATGTCTGTTGTGTTAATACATTTTACAATCGTTCACTTTGATTTAATTAATTTTTTTTTTTTTACTAATTATTATTACTTAGATTGTCTACTATACTGTATACTATAGTTTAGTAGGTAACTGGGAATATTTTCAATATTTTCGATAGCACTACGACACGCCGTGATGGTACTTATCGTTTGTAGCTCCCATTGGTTCTGCAGTGCAATTTTGTCTTTGCGACGCGTATTAAAACTGTAAATAGATACTTCGAAAGGTTTTGCGATGAAAAAACGGATGGCTACGCGTGTTATAGCCATTGAAACATTTGCCACACATACATACATATAATATATACATATAGGTAGGTACCAACTATATTATTATTATAATATTTCCACTCGTAATTGTCGTTACATAGACATAGGCGATTACTTGAAAACTTTAAAGTTTAATCTCTATAAATACCGTGAATTCTTTGGATTTATTAAAATATGCACGATAAATAGTGTTTTTTTTTATGGACACGTTATACTTTATAACGCTCGTAAATGTTTAATAGTGAACAATATTATTTGCGGAGATTTTAATTTTAATTCTATAATTAAAGCATACCAACGAAAAATGAATATTTAAGATCTCGTTAATAAATATTAGTAACTCTTAATTGATAAATAAAAAGTTTTTGATGTACCTACGCCTGCCTAAAATCTATGATCGATTTTCATTGGGTTAGGGTACTACCCAATTTCTTTAGTTGTCTAAAAACTATACTGCCTGCTACCCATAAAATAAATAAGTGTTAATTATATTTATAATAAATAATAATTTAATGTTCTAAAAAATCACCTGATAGTGTTAAAATTGGATTTACTTATATTTCATAAAATGACTAAGTAATATCCCTATTTGTTACCTACTATATAAATTATATCAAATATTTAATGTTAATTAAGTACCTATTTAAAATTGGTTTATTCTGCGTCCTTTTTGTGTAATACAAGTATAATCAAATAAATCATATAATTTGTCAGATTTATCAAAATTAATGAAGAATACTAATAAATAATAATTCTTAAATGTAACAAATGTATAGGCAACATGGTAACTGATAATAAACTGTTTTATGATAAAAAAAAATAATGATTTACTATAAAATAATCATGTTTATTATATTTTAAATCTTAAAAATATGACTGAGTATAATATCTCGTCAGAGATATGGAGACAAAAATTTAGAGGTTGTGAATTAAAAATAAATAATAAAATAAAACCATTTAAAGATTTTGATGAATCATATTACACAAATTTCACCACTAGGTCAATATAAATAAATGAATTACCCAGTGATTTGTGATAATATATGAGAATAATAAAATAATAAATTATAATTATAATTGTATTATAAGTTTTAAAACGGGAATAAACTTTACATAAGTTCAGAAGAAAATCATATTGATTATTCCATTGGTTATACTTAGCTATTTACGTAAAGGACGTGAGAAGAATAATTATTAAGTAATTTTTTTTCTATTATTATTATTTACAATAATATGCCCTAGCCCAGTATATCTACATCTGTGGATATAAACATATTATTGTTTGGACTATTTTAACACGCTTTAAGTTATATTAGTGGTGTTGATACAATAAGAAGATAATAATAATAAATATGTATATAAATATTTAATATGAGTATTTCCTAATTTTTGTTTTTTGGTTCATATTTCATTTATGAAGATGTTTAAAATAATAGTTACAGTAACATAATATCCAGAAAGTGGGATTTTATGTTTATTGATATTATAATATCCGATCAGTTCTTAAATTACAAAATTAAAACAAATTTTCGATTCTGATTAACCAAAATAATTATTTATAAAAACTGAAATTAGAATAAATAAAAATATAAAACTTAATGATAAAATATGATAGTATGTACAAAATAACTATTTAAACAATGTATAAACGATAATAATATATAATTTGCATATAATATCTATTTTAAACAAATTTTAGATTAAAATATTATTAATTTACTTTTCAAGTATAAAAATATTATGTTATATTTTCATCCACATGTATTGTACAATATTTTCCCAAGATAAATATATAATTACAAAAATGTAAATTTATGAAGCTTTAATGACCAACTTTTAAGAAGTAAAATAAAGATCAATTAAAAAAAAGTTACTTTAGTATATTTAATAATTTATTAGATCAAAAATATCTTAAAGATATCATTAAATACACGGTGTATGAATACATTTATGTTGCCATAATGAAATGGCACAGGGTCCATGTTCAAATAATTTCAAACGACATCTCCCGCAATAACACCTGCATGGATAATAATTGTATTCTACAAAGCTCAGTTCGATTATATAAAACACTTCTTCGTAATATATTAGACTTAATAGAATAATAAAATGTATGCTATAAAATATAACAACACGCATTAATACAACAAAAACATATTAAGACTAAGAACAAGACAGTGGCGGATCCAGGGGGGGGGGGGCATTAATGTATGATAATCTTATTGGCATTATATATTTTTGATCCGATAATAAACAACTAGAAATTAAAAAGATTCGTCATGGTAAGGAAACAAAGAAATATTTTTGACAATAATTTAACATCAGTAGGTATTTGTATCAAGTCTGTTTTTTTCAAATAAAGATAAAAATATTGTAAGTACTTAATACTTATATTATCATAATTTATTATGATATAACTATAGCTTAAAGTTTATAATACATCGATATTCGATATACTTTAATACAGTCCATAAATTCAATATTTCAAGTCAGTATATCCTTATACTTTAAAAAAAACTAACTAAAATAACTTGATGTATTGAAAGACGAAATAAATAAAAACTAATTGATTAAATTGTTTTCAAAAACACTACACCTAGCTTAGAGGTCTACATCGTTTTGATTACTTTATGCGTGTGATAAACATGACAGATTATACGTAGGTACGTAATATTATATAAACAACTATTTTTAGTATACATTTTTTCTTCTACTTTCTGAATATTATAAACTATGTATAATACATGATACATGTGTATTACATAAGTTTCAGTAATAAAATGGTTATTGTTTAGATACATATACCTATATATACCTATAAGTGCTTAGTGCACTTATTCATATTGTTATTAAAAAAAATATAAAATTTCAATAATATAATAATATAATTTGTCTTATAGACACATAAAATGTATCATCATTCGTCACCCCATTATTGTTTATGTTTATTTTAATTTTATAAGACTACATTTTATTAGTCTAAAATTGTATAGGTTAGATAACTTTGATACTATTTTTTTATATGTTTAATAATATGTTATTTTTAAAAATATTTCTTTCATAGCTTATATTTTAACAGTCATAACTCATTTTTCTGATTTTTAGATATACTCACAGAGTCACACTGACACAAATTAATAAAATTATAATTCTATAAAACCTTCCTCAACCATAATTATTATATGAATAGATATATCAATGAAATTTAGTAGGCATGTAATATTTAATCAACCTTATTGATTATATTATCTTAGTTGAAACTATACCATTCGTAGGGTATTTTAAATAAACCAAAAAAATCATGAAATTAAAAAATACTATAATTATGTGTTTTCAAAAACATATATTCAAATAATTATTAAAATATGGACTGAACATGTTGTACAGCTATCTCACTGAAGTTTAAAAAAAAATATAGTAGTGGTGTTTTATGACTGTTATTATATATTTTGTGTCATGGTATAACATAGTTAGATTATATACCATAAATACCATATTTTTGTTTTGCATGAACTATAATTTAAAATATAATTTAACTCAACTTGTTAAATATTTATATGAACTGCTTCAGTTGAATTATAAAAAAGACATAGACTTTCAAATTTATATTCTAGCACTTATAAAAATAAGAACTTAATATGTATAAAATATTGTGTTACATAAACAAAATATTCAAAGTATGCTTGAGAAGTTTGGCATTTTGTTGAATATCATATTTCGAAAGTAATTCACAAATTATTGTGTAATACGAATAGTGGGTTTTTAAATTTAAAAAAACTCAGTAACAATGTGTTTAAAACATTTTTATAATTTTTGCATAATATTACATCAGTGGTAAATAACTAATAAAAAAAAATAAACAACTTTTATAAACTTTTGTACCGTAATACGATTTCCATTAAATGTCTGTTGTAATGATAAACAGATCAGAAATGCGTAATAGTTACAAACTTTGTCTACCTACCTATATTCTAATATAATTGTTTTATATATCTACCAACACATTTGTTTTATCTCATAACTGTATAATATTACAAAAATATTTTGAAATAATATGAACTTAAAGTTATCAATGAAGTGGAAATTTAATTATTTTGAAATTATAATTTATTGTTATTTTAAATCATGTGAACAGACATAAGGAATGTTTCCGTTTAGCGTGAGGATATAAAGATTATAAGCAACTAGTTTTTTTTTTTTTTTAAGAAATATCAGTAATCCTGGTCTTACTAAATACCATTCAGAATCGTGTTTTTTATATGATTATTTATCATTGTTTTAAAACTGAAAATCACAGAATACATTAACACACCCCCTGCAGCATCTGCTGTTTTTTAATGTAGTACAAAAGGAAATTATAGAGCATTAATGCTTAACATTTTAAAAATTAATAAAATTATAATTTATGCATAAAAAGTATTATTATACTTTACTATAATGAATTCATCGTGATTATTAAACATGTCCTCTACTTTGAAAGAAATTATCGTGTCATATTCTAAATAATTAAATTTTAAAACTTATATCAACTACACTTTCATAGAATTTTATTATTGTCATATTATTTAGATTATCAAATTTTGTAAGGTTTTTAATTGAATATTAAATATCCAATATCCATGTTTGTGAAATTTACTTATGTCTAATAATTATTATGGTTAAAATTAATTGTTAAAACTTAATATGGGATTATGTACATTGTTCTCATTTAGTGAGATTCTTTCGATTAAAAAATAATACTCGTAGAATGTAGCGAAACTGTACATGCAGCTGGTGTCATTACTTAAATATCGTAGTTAGATGCAGGTGGATGTTCATTATACTACTTGTTGGTGTGCAGATGAGAACAAGATGGCCATTAATTTTATAAATGCAAAGGACTTTAATTGTCTATCATTTATACAATACATTAAAAAACACAGCACTAACTGTAAAATGTATGGTCAAATATTAGAGCCAGTGTATACGCTGGCTATATATTAGAACGTTTAAAATAATAATATGTAATATATTAACTATTGTACTATACATAATTTATTATTATACATCTGTCTTTGGCATTTGCGTCCATGTTCAGGCCATTTACAGGTTTTACTGATTTGAAAGTTCCGGTCATCATAAAATAGAACAGTTTTGAATTTAGTATCAACCTAATTCAGTTTTACTGATGTAATTCTATTGTTTTTTTGGTTTGGCCTGCTTTTGAGCCCGCGGCAGTTTCTTGGAGTCCCATCCAATTTGAGTTGATTGACAAGATATAGGAATCAGTCACAGCCTTTTATATAAAAAAAATCAGTCCAAAATTGGGTCTTATGTACAACGACCGTTATCTCTTTCGTTTGTCTCTAGATGATAATATATCAATAGATGTATGTCTAAAAAATCTAAAAAGAGTTTTTCCGAAATATTAGTGTTTTTTGTTCGAGTTAATGAACGTGACTATGTGACCGTCCAGAATATTAATGTTCATGTTGAAATTCGAAAAAATTTCAGATCTAACACTTCTGCTAGTGTATAGCTTTTTTATGGAAAGTTAATATGTAAATTAATAATTTGATTACTTACTTTTGTATTATACCTACAACACATCCACTTGTTTAAAATGTTAAAAGTAGGTATGTTACAGTTTCGCTTATTATTTTAATCTGCACTTACGTTAGTGTACGTAAAATACATATTTTAAATATTGTTGTAATTGGACTTGGATATATTATACAAATTAAATATATGGGTACAATAGTCAATAAATAATATTCTTGCTGTAGGTGTATTAGTATTTTACAACGAAAAAAGATCCCCTATATACTAATATCAACATGGCAAGCTTTTAGTAAACAATTTAAAATATATATCTAATATATAATACCTACATTATTAAATGATATTATGTTATTTAAAAAATATGAATACAAAAAATATATGTTAAAAAAGAAACGTGTAAAATACTAAAATTGAAAATTTTTCAAACTTAAAAGATTCAGAACTATAAAAGTATAAACCAAAGAGACAAAATTATTTTTGATCATGTTTAATTATTATCTCATGCTCACTTACATTGCCAGGCAAATTTGTGGGTATTAATCTATTGTATTTAAGTATTTAACAAATTATTCTAAAAGCCGATACGCAGATATTTAATAATAGGTACTTTTACGTTTTTATAACAGCATGTTATAACAGTTTTGACGACATGAAATAATATAATAATTATATTTCCTATAAAACACAATATAATTATATTCTTTGCTATTTTTCTATGCTTCGTATTATATATCTTGATACAATTCTTAGTGTTTCATTTGTAGTCTAATTCAAGGCTGGGCAAGTTAAACTCGCTAATATAGAACAATTTAATTTGAGTTTAAAATTAAAAAGCAGTTACATTTTTAAAATTAAATATTTACAATCCACGCCAAAGCACAAAAACAAAAATATATTATATAAATCTTAAAAACAAATAGTATATATTTTAATACAGTTAAGAGTAATTAATAGAAAAATAAAATGAAGGAAGACCGCTAATGTTTAATCCAAACAGAATTATTCATATAGAAACATCAAATTTTAAATCAATTTCATGTATGAAAAACAATTAACTTTACGTGACTATTAAATTAATTAACTGATTAAAATATTAAAACACATTTTAAATCGCTAAGTTATAAGTTACTTTAAGAGAAGTAACTTGTTACATAACTTACTTAAAAGTAACTTAACTTTTTAACTCGTTAATGTTCGCTTTTTAGTTTATACTTTATACCTAATTATGCAGATTGTAATATTGATAGATGTAGATATAATGTATATGTAATATTTTAAATTAAAAAATGAAAAATGTTAAGGTTTGAGAAATTAAGATACCACAACCATACAAACTTATACACGTAGTGTCGTAGTCCATGATGATTAATTATGAATTACATATTTTCTGAGACCATAATATCGCTATGTGCACTAAGTTACAATGTTACATAATATAAATACAAATACCTACCTAATAAGTGAGTAAAATAATTAGTATAATGCCTAAATGCCATAATAATACGCCTACAATATATCACACAGATGTTCATATAATATTATTGAAGAAATCGTAATCGTATATAAGTTTTATTCACTTTTATAAAATGAATAAATCATGCTAACATAACGCAAAATTGTTGTATTTCTTTTTATTTCATGAAGTAGATGATACGAATTTCCATTTCATGAAATGGATAAGAATTATTGTCCATATTATATATACCAACACCATACTCATTTTCACCTCAAAGATACATTTCATGAATGGGATATCCCGTTCATGAAAAAACGTTTTCACTAAATGGATGTGACACATTATTATATACATATATATTTATAGACACTAGGAGGTATATCATGTGTGATATACGTATGTATATTATAAGGAGTGAAAACATTGAAAATATTTGTACATATTTTATGACGTGAACTATTTACTGATATCTTCAAATTGCGTAAAGTAAAACAAAATATTGCTCATTGGAGAATTTATTAATGTATATACCTATTATGCCTTATACAGATACAATAGGTACCTAAATAAATAATAAATATTCCATTAATTTGTGTTTTTATAATTATTGCACTGTTTTTTTTTTTTTTTTTTATCACAATAGGTGATTAATACAATATTAATATAAGTAAACAATATTACGCTAATACTGCATGATCGGTATTAAATTATAAAATACCTACCCATCCCAATAATTGAAATGTAATCCAAAAGGTTCAGGAATTAAGTATTTATTGGACACACAATACTACATAATATGCACATACTAATCTGCAGTGTGCTTGCAGGGTTATGGAATTGGAATGTATATAAATGCATTACGGAAATGTCATTTGCGTAACTGCCTCCTATTAACAACGTCGGATCACAAGTTCTAATTTAAAATAGGGGCGAGTAAGTTGGTCATTTTATGCTGAGAGGAAACGGCCACGGAGGTTGAATCAAATGAGCGTTAGTGATAATGACCAGATGGCTGATTAATATAATTAAACCAACAACGATAGTGAATTATGTGGTGTTTATGGGTCCCACAATATATTGTGATATTCTAGATACTTGATAAAGATGCCTACGTAATATTATTATACAGTTTCAAATTTGGGTGCACCCTAACTGCGCACGAACAGTCGCCGTATTATAAAAAAGTGTCGTAACTCCGCAACAAGATATTTTTATTTGCTTATAGTACGTATTATTATCAATCTATCATTTTAAAATACCGTTACATATTATTATTAAACTAGGTACATAAGTAATGATAAAACAAATACATACAGTATATCTGTATATAGAATAATACATAAATTAATATAATTTAATTTAAAATAATCATGGGTACATACATTATAATATACCTACCTACCTATTATAAATAAAAATTAATTTGTATTTAATAATTCATCTACATAAGAAGTATATATACCTATTAAATATTAACTATAGTAAATTTCTATTTATTAATGAAACAAATAGTAAACGAATGCTTGTCATTTAATATATAATTAGATAAAATAATCATTTAAAAATAAAATACGTTATTGCGCAATGCTAAACATTCTACAAAGTCATAACTATGAATTTTATTATCATTGCACAATGTTATTTTTTTTAATTATAAAATTTAAAATTAATTTTCTGTTGAGGTCTAATTACCCTTAGTTCAAGCAAAAAATGTATACAACTGTTATTAGCAGAATTCGTTCATGTGTAAGAATTCGTCTGCATAGCTAATACATTTTTTATGAGAATCACTATATGGGGATGTTCCGAAAATGCACATGAAAAGAATCACAGTAATATTTATCGTTCTCTCCAATATTTTGTTTCTCTATTTTACCCCTAACAATGGATGGAAATGTTGCATCATTTTTAAATTATGTTTGTAAGATAATTAAGTTCTTTTCATTTTATACAGTTTATCTAGCAACAAATTTGGTATTGATGTTTCCATGTGAATGCGTACCTGATTTTGTGAGAAAAAAACATGGTCAACACTAATTGTAATCGAATTCAGCTTTATGATGATTTGTCAATGCATTTCCATCCGTTTTCCATGGATTTTAATTCGATATATTATGTACAATACTTGAATTTATTTTTGGTCGACATACGTCATAACTCATAAAATTGATTTCACTGTTCATATTTAATGTATTATCTAATAATTAATATTGAAATATTTTGTAAAACTATTTTCGTGATCGCAGTCACAAACTACGATGTTTACAGTACTGTACTCACGAAAACGTGTGAAATTAATTGGTACACAATCCTTAGATATGGCTTTGCAGATTATAATTTAATTTAAATAATAATTAAACGTGATTTTACACCGATATCTTAATAGTTCCCGTGCTTATTAATTATAATCTTCTAAGGCAGATTCATTTGGGTCCGATTATAATATTAAATTGGATGCAAATATCGAGTATTTATTCGAGCTTTGATCGCTCGAAAAATATAGATCTGTGCGAACCTGCGGTTATTTTTGTATTATTCTTATTGCAAATATTTAATACCAAATTGAAAATAAAGTATATTTAATGTTTTATAAAATTAAACTTAATTAAACTTCTAATGTTGTGGCTTGTACATAATATTTATCAAAATTATTTTAAGAAGTATTATTTTTGTTGGTACCTACCCTTATGTAATAAATGCTTAATGATATTAGATTGAAATGGATGAAAATAATTCTTAAAAAGCAATACATTAACATTACTATTTTTATTCAGAAATATAAAAATGTAAATATTCGTAATTTTCCATTTAAAAAAGAAAAGAAAAAAGGAATATAAGAAAATAATATTTTCTTTGATTCAAAATAATGTTAAATAAATAATATATTTTGATTTATAGAATTAATGATTATTAACGTTGAAGTTATAATGAAAATTAAATGCACATAATCACTGCAATATATTAGATATCTATTTACTATAATGTAGGTATTAATAATGACCTAATGTGGTTGTATTTGTTTTACATTAAAAAAATGATAATAAAATGAATCAATCAATGGTATGAGTATTTTTCATATTTTCTAATGGTATATGGTTTTTAAATGGTTTATTAATAATTAATGTTCATTGATTTTATCGTGGTTCAATCACATAGGTACATTTTGAATTTAGTATGTATAAATATGACAATATTGGATTTTGCTTGATTAAAATACAATCGTTTCATGCTAACTGTGCTTATTTATAATACTAATTATCAATGTAATGTAGTTTCGCGTTAGCAGAATTGGATTGTTTTGTTCATAATGTAGGTACATCTATAGATATATTATTATATGTTGTTGTATCCTTTTATTTAACACACTTGTAAGTTATAACAGTAGGCAACTACAGATATAATCATAATATAGGTATATAATTTAAAAATAGTTTGAATTTTGTAATCATAACCTATTATAGGTACCGGAAAAGTAATTTTTATTAACATTTTAAAGACGTTAATAATCTCACTTGTATACTATATAATATTATAATATTGTATTCATATCATGCGATGTAAGGTTTATTTAAATTATATTATGTAGTTTACATTTAATTTGTGTAGTTTTTATTTTAAAAGTGCATGTTTTTAAAAACCTTACCTAACCTCGAAAAACTTGAATGGACTAGCTCGATTTATTTGTCAATGTTAATTATTTTCTTAAAATGATGTTAATATAGACTTATGTTACGCAGTTATCATTGAGTTCTAAAATGTGTCATTAAATAATTATCATATTACTACTATTTTTATTAATATCGTGATTTGTGGCTACTTTGATCACTTGAAATTTATTGATAATAAAGATAGTTTAAAATAGATTATTCAACCCTTTTTTTACATGAATTATGTTTATTTTTTTATTTATTAATTCAAGTTTGTTTTCCAGATTTAAATTATCATATTATCCCAAGGTAGCTAGTACTTACTATGAATTTGTTCAAGTAAAATGGATATATGGATTATAGATGCTTATTCATTTGCTTTAATTAAAATTACAAATTTACAACGGGAAGACTGGATACAATACTATAATTATTATAATTTATAACACTGCCAATGTTTTTAACCATAAAAAATATAAAAATTTTCCAGTTTTAATACAGTTTACTGAATAATATCTCATTATCAACAAACTGAAATCGTGTATATTTTATAAACTAAATAACAAAAGGTGTTTATGACAACGAAAAGTAAAAAATCACAAGTTTTCTTTTGTGAGTCAACATATGTGTTTTAATTATTTATTTAATGTGCATAATATGAAAAAAAAAATTTAAAAAAAAATAGTACACTTTAAATCGGCTTTGTTGTAAAAGCTCTGCCTAGTTTATAATTGTTTCAATGGACTATGATATTCAGATGAATTAAATGTGGACAATAAATTGTAAAATTTAATCTGGGGACAATCGTAACATTAAATTACCTATACATTACTTTTATCTAAAAGTATTTGATAGGTATTTAATTATCTATGTTAAAAAAATTATTTTGTCAAGTAATGCCATAAGGCATCGCTTAAGTGATACCTACCCAATTTTATGTAATATAAAAATATAACATAAATATTTATCAAAATGTATATGCTTTTTATTAATTTGTTAAAAAATTAAGAGAATAGCGATTTTTGGATTTAGTTTATTTGTTGCGTTTTTGTTAATTTATTTGTTATTAAAAAGATTTACGTAATATTACAGAATGCAATTTTAGCACTTTAAAACACATGTATTACATATTACCTATTGTCTCTGGCACTGTTAGAATTGTCCCTGTACCTTCTTGGTACCTAATAAATAATTTATTTTAATAACAGTTTATTAACAACTTAAAAAAGTTAAAGCTCAATACTAATCTTTTTATGAAGGTAATATTTTACTTTACTGATTAAAAATATAATCAAACAAAAAAAGTTTGATTTCTGTTTAAAGTAAATTATTTCATGATAATTGTTACGACCATAACCAGTATCCTTACTGCTATAGCATAATAATATTTTCTTTATCGTGTTTAAAATTTAAATATTAACTATGAACTGTGAATTAATATGAAGCAACTCAACTAACTAACGATTGAAATACAATCCTTTGATTTTTTTTTTAAAGCATCTTCTGCAAGGGTATTAGCTAGCGCTATATTTTTTTACATTAGAAATAATAATAAATTGAATTTCCATTACATTACACAACATTAGATTACATTTATTACTTAATTACTATTATATTTGTACATTGTTTTCTTAGGTAATATTATTAATAAGATGACGAAGTTCTGTTTCATTGATGAAATTCATTAGTTTTTCGGATGTCTCGGTAGTGGGTACAAGTATCTCATATACTAAAGTATCCCGTAGTTATTGTTTGATGCATATTTCATTGAACGGGTGACATTCAATCCATTCTTTGTCAGTTTGTTAATGAATGGTTACTTTAGAAACTGAATTCACGTCCGTAAACTAAATTGTAAGTCTACATTTTGTATTCAACCGTATACTCTAAATCAATTGAACCCAAAAAAACCCCTTATCCAATTTTCTCCTAGAAACCACCCTCATATTTCTAGATTGAAGAATTTTTACTGTTCCATAAGGGGATGACAGACACGTATAAAAAGAAGAACGAAACTAATACAATTCTAGTCTAGAATCTAAAACATGTAAACTGGAGAAAATGTAATGTAATTTAGAAAATATTTACAAATTATTTTAATCATGTATAATACCTACTAGATAACTTATCAATCCATAAAATACGATTACTAAAATACATTATCTATATAAGTAATTGGTACCTAATTACCTACTAAGAACCATGTATCAAACAATTTGTAATATTAATTATTATTATATTATTATAAACATACAAATCTGAAAGGAATTAAAGGTAGTACGATTAAAGGTAGCAAGTTTTTATCTCTCTATTGAAAAACATTTAATTGTAATGTGATAAGAAAATACAGAAGTATTTGTTTATTATTTGTGATGAATTGATAGTACTCCTGCACTAAGAAAAATAGATTCATTTAGTAAGTAATATAATCTCTAGAATTATCGGATTTTAGTGCTAAAAAATGTTTTTAGATTTACAATTAATTTAATAAACCATACGGTAAGTTCCCATGAGAAAAAAAATAACACTTTACGGCCTTGATAACTGTGATTACCTACGTGTTAGTTAGTAACTAAGTACCTCAAGAGTTGTATACGTATTATTGCAGTGCCATATATTTGGGCATACAAAAAAGTTTTAAAAGTAAGATGGTAAAAAAAGTACCAAGTAAAAAAAAAGAGTGAGGCGAGTACACCAGTAAAAATGAAACATGTACAGGTTGATTCGAGAGGTCGATGAACTATCATAAATAAATGAAGGGACATTGGACAACGTGTGAGTATGGTGTTTATATGTTTATTTTATGTTTACCGTGGGGGTAGCATGCAACATGTGTTAACCGGTGAACGATATACACGAAATATAATTCAGTAACAAATATGCCGTGGAGCAGTTTTGTAACACAAAAATGTGGACCTTCCCCAGTAAACCTGAAAAATGGGCCCCTGATATTGTTCTCAGGTACAACATAAGCAGAGTGTAAGACACACTCAGCTTATTTTATTAGTTTCATAATATAAATGGATTTTTAAGTTGGTTTTAATTAAAACTGCGTTAGGTCAGTCTGAAAAAAAAAATCTGTATTTATTATTATAATAATTTAATTAATTTATAAGTAATAGTTAAGTTAACAATATAGAAGTTCTTTAATGGTTTAAGATTTTTTTTAGAGTGATAAAAGCTTTATCGTTTATCATCATTGTACGTTTTTTCGAATATGGGTCACGGATAAAAAAATATTTTGTCGGAAAACGATCGGATAAGATAAGAGTATTCACTATATATTAGCTATATTTTACTGTACGTTGTACACTGACATGCACATTATAACTATTATAGCTTAGATGAAAACAAATTTAATTTAAAAAAATGTTAATTCTTCAATATTATTTTTATTTTTTTATCAAGTTCAATTATTACTTTACAAGTCAAGATATATAATATAATGGTTTTAATCGACGGTCTTGATATAATTTGTTATTGAGTTAGGTCCACAACTTTATATTTCTATAACAGCCGAAGACGCATTAGACAAATGGGCAAAAATGAAAAGAAAATATAGTTTTATACTTTAATTAGTTTAGTATACTATTTTGAAATATAGTGTATTATAAGTACACGTTTTATTAAAATCTATAGGACATTGATATAATTTCATAACCATAGGCGTAACTTATATGTTTTTGAATTTAAGGGGTTGGAGTTTTGCCTTCATTTTATTTCATACTCTTATGTTCTTTTTTTCAAACGTAAAAATAACTACTTTCTTATGTAGGTTATGTTGTTTTCCACTTATCCCCCCACCATATAAAAGTGTTGTTTGTAATACTGTACTTAACCTACTATTCTAGTACGTTTTTTAAAATCATTTTGTGGTTTCCACATATTATTATGTGTGTACCTACATGATTATTTTATAGATCTGTTTTTAGGTGTGGGAATGTATGTATTTTTGTGTACTTACAACTTACCTCATCCTTAACGTCCACTCATATATCTGTAATAGGTCTAATAGGACGATCACCTTATATTGTGGCCGCAGAGATTTCTTTCCTGGAATAGGCTTGGTACCGTTATATATTTTAAATTAGCAATTTGTAGTTTGCGTCGTCTTGGTACATCATTTTAGAAGATGGGTGTGATGGACAATACAATATTATTAGTGCTACACTGTGAAGTTCTGGCTTATCGACCATAGATTATGAATGATTATTCCTTGGTATTTCTAAATTCTAATATTAAGGATCTTATCGACTAAAGATTGTAACCAGGAGTTTGGATGTTTGAATATTAAACAAATGAAACTTAATTATATAAATAACAGTCTTACGTTAATAAGTTATTAGCTCAAGATATACGTCGTTAAGTGCTTAATGTATGTATTTGAATAGTAAGGATTTCGTCATGACTACAGTGTTAATAATGGTTGATAGAGATCCTTATGTCAGCTTTATATATTATAAATATATTCTGGATATCATCTGTGTCAGGACTTGGTACCCGGCAGATGCACTATGGGGATGTAACTACCTACGTGTGTGATTCCTTATCTCATAATATGGTCATATTAGACTAGTAGAGTTTACTATTAAATTTTTGTTTCAACGATTCAACATGTATATGGATAACATTTTCTTGTACTACAAAATAAAATATTATGGAAAGATGTTCTTGTATGGAAAACCGAGTAAAAAATACATATAATATATACGCATACCGTATATCCCTAGATGATGTATTCTTTGGATAGGTATACCTAGTCTTTTATACGTATATTTAAACGACGTGATAAAAGTAACAAATACAATATTCATAAGTTGTGGACACTATGAGAACTATGCGCGTCTATGCATCAATTTCATGGAACGTTTCAGTGCGAGTGAAATGAAGTAAACCACGTGTATTATGTAAAAAATAAATAAAAAAATTCTTTTTTCATCCAAATTCACACCCGGAGCTATGTAATAAAGATATATATTTTTTCTTGGCATAGCACACTGGAATATTTATAAAAATAAAAAAACCACTGGCACTGCAAGGTGGACTTTATGCGGTCACGGCCGGTTCCGGTTCGGTCCGTGGTCGGGTCGTCTGCGGGGTAGACGGACCGCCATAATCCCCCGGACGAATCTCATAAGTCGTCTAACCACCGCTGGAAGGACAAAAAGGGACTAATATAACGCAAATGCTCGCGTATGTAGGTATGGAATTATATTAAAAATCTTTAATACGATGTTTGTCGTCTGGAATATAGCGTTTCAGCGAATAGTAAAAATACCTTTATAATTGTAGAAATTAAAAACGATTTGAATACAATAATAACAATAAACCCATTAAAAAAATGTATTTATCCGGGTATTTAAAAAAAAATATATAAATAAGTAAATAGCTTGTATTGGCGTATAGTTGCGCACGGGTTCAGCTTTCATTATATTTGAAACCTACGCATTTACGAATACCAAAAAACGGCTAACATTCGGTCAAGGCCTTTGCTCACAGTTTTGCGCTGCTGGTTTCACTAAAACCGTTGATTATTTTTTATGTGCCGATTTAAAAACGGCGTATACAACAAACAATAGTTTTTTCTATTCAGATGTTTTCGAGGGTTTAACTACCTTTCCAACAAATAAAATACTAAATCCAACATAGCTATAGTCATAAAATAAAATAATATATTATTTTCAATTATAATATATTCTCATATCTCATATTATATAAAATATAAAATAATTAATATTTAAAAAGTATCATAGAAATCACCTGAACCCCCTGCCACAATATGATAGTATTATAGTAATATTAATAACTCATATAAAGCACCAATAGATATCATAATCGTAGTCTAAGCAATACAGAAATATCATATTATGGCGTTCTATCATAATAACACTTTTACGTGTACCAGAGGTAGTGTTTGAAGTATGAGAAATATTTCACCTAGTTGTGAAATATTGGATTTTTATTAACTATTTCATTTTTATTTTAAATTCTGAGTGGAACGATGAATGTATTGATTTTACAATGATGTGTGTTTTTTTTTTTTTTTTATTATTATTTTTGTGTCTGTGTACACGATAAGTAGTCGAAATAATGCTACGATTTTCAACTTCAGTATCTTGTTCGATCAGAAAGTGAATATCGTTGGTGCATTGAGGAGGTAAAAATTTAAATTTCCCAGTAGTTTTCAAAAGCGCCGGGAAAAACAAAAGAAAAATTAAGGAAAAACGGGAATTTTTACGCAAAATCGATTTATCACAAAATTGAATTTGGTTTTTGGTGTAACTTTAAAAAAAATGACCGGAGATACATGAAATTTTGACTGAATGTTTATCTTAGCATTTTCTATACACTTTAAAATTTTCAAAATATTTTGATTTATTTTGAGCTCTTTACGGACATTTTCATTTTCCATTTTATTTTTAGTTTTTTTTCTAAAAATATCAATACAATTTTATTTGTTGGATAAAAAAACTTGAAAATTTAATAGAAGGCTCCTAGTATATTGTTTCAAAGGCAGATGAAAAATATTAAAAATCGTTAGTCACAGTTTTTTTTTATAAGCATTTAAAGTTCAAAAAATGACAAAATATGGAAAAATCACGAAAATTTGCAAATTATTTCGAGTTAGAAATTCATAAAAATTTTTCTTTTTAAATCTAAGATATGAAAATGTAATACAAGATTCCTTATAAGATTATCTACCTTTATCAAACAAAAAATATCTATAAGAAAGTCAAATTAAATTTTTATGATCGTTTGAAATTCAAATTTTTACAACATTGGATATTCACTCGATTTCTCATGTAGCGATTTCCTTATTTTGTTGTAATTCAAAAACGAATAACTGCAGATACATGAAAATTTTACTGAATGTTTATATTAGCATTTCCTATACACCATAAAATTTTGAAAATAATTTGATTCTTTTTGAGCTATTTACAGACATGGTCAGTTTTAAATTTTTTTAGTTTTTTTTTCTATAAATATCAATAAAGTTTTATCAAGTTTTATCAATTTTGACAAAATTTATCAAATGTTCAATTTTTGTATCTAAGAATTGAAAATTTAAAACAAGATTCCACGTAAGTAATTAATTCTGTTACCAAAAAATCTAAAAAATACATTTACACAGTTTATTTTTATAGTCATTTTAAGTACAAATTTGGACGAAATTACATATTAAAAACCTAGGATAACTATTTTAGTTATTTTGTTGTGATTGTATAATATTATTCGTGGGTACTTGAAACTTCTAAAGTATACTATTATGTATCTATGATAGTACCACGGTTTTTTGTTGATGTATAACGAGTTATAAGTACCTAATAGATATTATGATATGATTAATTTGGAATTTATTATAGGTACCTATTATAGGTCAATTTTTTTTTAATACCATAGATAAGTATATATATGTCTAATACATAGACTGATATACCGTCTCCGCTCAGAATCGTTTTTCTTATACAGTGATATTATATCATTGAATTCAAATTTAATACTGTCCATTATACAGTGACCCACTTCTAACCTACTGTACAGCAGAGCGACATCCACTTACCCACCTTTTTTTTATTTTTTTATCAAGTTTTCAATTCGTTTTTCACAATTTATTTTTGAACCAAACGTAAATTGTAATAAATAATAATATACATTAATCATTGTTAAAATAAAACCAGCATACAGAGTAGGTACTAGGTAGGTAGGTACATAGTTTTCTTTTGTTTAGATTAATTATTTTTTTATGTACATGTAGATTGGTGGACCAGGTAAGACGTTTGTCGAATGTTATTCCTAGATATTTAGGTTTTATAGTGAAATGGGTATTTGTGTATTATTAAAGGTTACATTTGGAAAATGTCCATTTATTGATAAAGTTGTACACAGATATAATTGTATTAACTTTAAAGCGCCATTTGGTGTACCAGTCGTCCAGGTTATTTATGTGCCTGAGGTTATCA
>NC_042494.1:113053054-113059458 GCF_005508785.2 Acyrthosiphon pisum | reverse complement strand
CATTAAATAATTATCATATTACTACTATTTTTATTAATATCGTGATTTGTGGCTACTTTGATCACTTGAAATTTATTGATAATAAAGATAGTTTAAAATAGATTATTCAACCCGTTTTTTACACGAATTATGTTTATTTTTTTAATTAAAAAAGTTAAATTCAAGTTTGTTTTCCAGATTTAAATTATCATATTATCCCAAGGTAGCTAGTACTTACTATGAATTTGTTCAAGTAAAATGGATATATGGATTATAGATGCTTAGGAAAACCTATTCATTTGCTTTAATTAAAATTACAAATTTACAACGGGAAGACTGGGTACAATACTATAATTATTATAATTTATAACACTGCCAATGTTTTTAACCATAAAAAATATAAAAATTTTCCAGTTTTAATACAGTTTACTGAATAATATCTCATTATCAACAAACTGAAATCGTGTATATTTTATAAACTAAATAACAAAAGGTGTTTATGACAACGAAAAGTAAAAAATCACAAGTTTTCTTTTGTGAGTCAACATATGTGTTTTAATTATTTATTTAATGTGCATAATATGAAAAAAAAAATTTTAAAAAAAATAGTACACTTTAAATCGGCTTTGTTGTAAAAGCTCTGCCTAGTTTATAATTGTTTTAATGGACTATGATATTCAGATGAATTAAATGTGGACAATAAATTGTAAAATTTAATCAGGGGACAATCGTAACATTAAATTACCTATACATTACTTTTATCTAAAAGTATTTGATAGGTATTTAATTATCTATGTTAAAAAAATTATTTTGTGAAGTAATGCCATAAGGCATCGCTTAAGTGATACCTACTCAATTTTATGTGATATAACAATATAACATAAATATTTATCAAAATGTATATGCTTTTTATTAATTTGTTAAAAAATTAAGAGAATAGCGATTTTTGGATTTAGTTTATTTGTTGCGTTTTTGTTAATTTATTTGTTATTAAAAAGATTTACGTAATATTACAGAATGCAATTTTAGCACTTTAAAACACATGTATTACATATTACCTATTGTCTCTGGCACTGTTAGAATTGTCCCTGTACCTTCTTGGTACCTAATAAATAATTTATTTTAATAACAGTTTTTTAACAACTTAAAAAAGTTAAAGCTCAATACTAATCTTTTTATGAAGGTAATATTTTACTTTACTGATTAAAAATATAATCAAACAAAAAAAGTTTGATTTCTGTTTAAAGTAAATTATTTCATGATAATTGTTACGACCATAACCAGTATCCTTACTGCTATAGCATAATAATATTTTCTTTATCGTGTTTAAAATTTAAATATTAACTATGAACTGTGAATTAATATGAAGCAACTCAACTAACTAACGATTGAAATACAATCCTTTGATTTTTTTTTAAAGCATCTACTGCAAGGGTATTAGCTAGCGCTATATTTTTTTACATTAGAAATAAATAATAAATTGAATTTCCATTACATTACACAACATTAGATTACATTTATTACTTAATTACTATTATATTTGTACATTGTTTTCTTAGGTAATATTATTAATAAAGATGACGAAGTTCTGTTTCATTGATGAAATTCATTAGTTTTTCGGATGTCTCGGTAGTGGGTACAAGTATCTCATATACTAAAGTATCCCGTAGTTTTTTGTTTGATGCATATTTCATTGAACGGGTGACATTCAATCCATTCTTTGTCAGTTTGTTAATGAATGGTTACTTTAGAAACTGAATTCACGTCCGTAAACTAAATTGTAAGTCTACATTTTGTATTCAACCGTATACTCTAAATCAATTGAACCCAAAAAAACCCCTTATCCAATTTTCTCCTAGAAACCACCCTCATATTTCTAGATTGAAGAATTTTTACTGTTCCATAAGGGGATGACAGACACGTATAAAAAGAAGAACGAAACTAATATAATTATCGTTTACCTAGTCTAGAATCTAAAACATGTAAACTGTAGAAAATGTAATGTAATTTAGAAAATATTTACAAATTATTTTAATCATGTATAATACCTACTAGATAACTTATCAATCCATAAAATACGATTACTAAAATACATTATCTATATAAGTAATTGGTACCTAATTACCTACTAAGAACCATGTATCAAACAATTTGTAATAATAATTATTATTATATTATTATAAACATACAAATCTGAAAGGAATTAAAGGTAGTACGGATGTGACGGTAGGCTGTAGCTGTTACTAAGCTAACAATGTTCATAGAAAATTATCTAAGAGAATTGTGTGGTATTTATTATTTAATGGAATGGTTTGCGGCATTCTGTGTATGTTTTGTTTGGGAGGTAATGGTTTCGTATCTTTAGATTTGTATTCATTAACTTACGGTTGGCGCATTTGTGAACTATTATTAGGTAACTTTGATTAATATTATACTAAGAATATTATGCTGGAGCAAGTTTTTATCTCTCTATTGAAAAACATTTAATTGTAATGTGATAAGAAAATACAGAAGTATTTGTTTATTATTTGTGATGAATTGATAGTACTCCTGCACTAAGAAAAATAGATTCATTCAGTAAGTAATATAATCTCTAGAATTATCGGATTTTAGTGCTAAAAAATGTTTTTAGATTTACAATTAATTTAATAAACCATACGGTAAGTTCCCATGAGAAAAAAAATAACACTTTACGGCCTTGATAACTGTGATTACCTACGTGTTAGTTAGTAACTAAGTACCTCAAGAGTTGTATACGTATTATTGCAGTGCCATATATTTGGGCATACAAAAAAGTTTTAAAAGTAAGATGGTAAAAAAAGTACCAAGTAAAAAAAAAGAGTGAGGCGAGTACACCAGTAAAAATGAAACATGTACAGGTTGATTCGAGAGGTCGATGAATTATCATAAATAAATGAAGGGACATTGGACAACGTGTGAGTATGGTGTTTATATGTTTATTTTATGTTTACCGTGGGGGTAGCATGCAACATGTGTTAACCGGTGAACGATATACACGAAATATAATTCAGTAACAAATATGCCGTGGAGCAGTTTTGTAACACAAAAATGTGGACCTTCCCCAGTAAACCTGAAAAATGGGCCCCTTATATTGTTCTCAGGTACAACATAAGCAGAGTGTAAGACACACTCAGCTTATTTTATTAGTTTCATAATATAAATGGATTTTTAAGTTGGTTTTAATTAAAACTGCGTTAGGTCAGTCTGATAAAAAAAATCTGTATTTATTATTATAATAATTTAATTAATTTATAAGTAATAGTCAAGTTAACAATATAGAAGTTCTTTAATGGTTTAAGATTTTTTTTAGAGTGATAAAAGCTTTATCGTTTATCATCATTGTACGTTTTTTCGAATATGGGTCACGGATAAAAAAATATTTTGTCGGAAAACGATCGGATAAGATAAGAGTATTCACTATATATTAGTTATATTTTACTGTACGTTGTACACTGACATGCACATTATAACTATTATAGCTTAGATGAAAACAAATTTAATTTAAAAAAATGTTAATTCTTCAATATTATTTTTATTTTTTTATCGAGTTCAATTATTACTTTACAAGTCAAGATATATAATATAATGGTTTTAATCGACGGTCTCAATATAATTTGTTATTAAGTTAGGTCCACAACTTTATATTTCTATAACAGCCGAAGACGCATTAGACAAATGGGCAAAAATGAAAAGAAAATATAGTTTTATACTTTAATTAGTTTAGTATACTATTTTGAAATATAGTGTATTATAAGTACACGTTTTATTAAAATCTATAGGACATTGATATAATTTCATAACCATAGGCGTAACTTATATGTTTTTGAATTTAAGGGGTTGGAGTTTTGCCTTCATTTTATTTCATACTCTTATGTTCTTTTTTTCAAACGTAAAAATAACTACTTTCTTATGTAGGTTATGTTGTTTTCCACTTATCCCCCCACTATATGTGTTGTTTGTAATACTGTACTTAACCTACTATTCTAGTACGTTTTTTAAAATCATTTTGTGGTTTCCACATATTATTATGTGTGTACCTACATGATTATTTTATAGATCTGTTTTTAGGTGTGGGAATATATGTATTTTTGTGTACTTACAACTTACCTCATCCTTAACGTCCACTCATATATCTGTAATAGGTCTAATAGGACGATCACCTTATATTGTGGCCGCAGAGATTTCTTTCCTAGATGAGGCTTGGTACCGTTATATATTTTAAATTAGCAATTTGTAGTTTGCGTCGTCTTGGTACATCATTTTAGAAGATGGGTGTGATGGACAATACAATATTATTAGTGCTACACTGTGAAGTTCTGGCTTATCGACCATAGATTATGAATGATTATTCCTTGGTATTTCTAAATTCTAATATTAAGGATCTTATCGACTAAAGATTGTAACCAGGAGTTTGGATGTTTGAATATTAAACAAATGAAACTTAATTATATAAATAACACTATTGCGTTAATAAGTTATTAGCTCAAGATATACGTCGTTAAGTGCTTAATGTATGTATTTGAATAGTAAGGATTTCGTCATGACTACAGTGTTAATAATGGTTGATAGAGATCCTTATGTCAGCTTTATATATTATAAATATATTCTGGATATCATCTGTGTCAGGACTTGGTACCCGGCAGATGCACTATGGGGATGTAACTACCTACGTGTGTGATTCCTTATCTCATAATATGGTCATATTAGACTAGTAGAGTTTACTATTAAATTTTTGTTTCAACGATTCAACATGTATATGGATAACATTTTCTTGTACTACAAAATAAAATATTATGGAAAGATGTTCTTATATGGAAAACCGAGTAAAAAATACATATAATATATACGCATACCGTATATCCCTAGATGATGTATTCTTTGGATAGGTATACCTAGTCTTTTATACGTATATTTAAACGACGTGATAAAAGTAACAAATACAATATTCATAAGTTGTGGACACTATGAGAACTATGCGCGTCTATGCATCAATTTCGTGGAACGTTTCAGTGCGAGTGAAATGAAGTAAACCACGTGTATTATGTAAAAAATAAATAAAAAAATTCTTTTTTCATCCAAATTCACACCCGGAGCTATGTAATAAAGATATATATTTTTTCTTGGCATAGCACACTGGAATATTTATAAAAATAAAAAAACCACTGGCACTGCAAGGTGGACTTTATGCGGTCACGGCCGGTTCCGGTTCGGTCCGTGGTCGGGTCGTCTGCGGGGTAGACGGACCGCCATAATCCCCCGGACGAATCTCATAAGTCGTCTAACCACCGCTGGAAGGACAAAAAGGGACTAATATAACGCAAATGCTCGCGTATGTAGGTATGGAATTATATTAAAAATCTTTAATACGATGTTTGTCGTCTGGAATATAGCGTTTCAGAATAGTAAAAATACCTTTATAATTGTAGAAATTAAAAACGATTTGAATACAATAATAACAATAAACCCATTAAAAAAATGTATTTATCCGGGTATTTAAAAAAAAATATATAAATAAGTAAATAGCTTGTATTGGCGTATAGTTGCGCACGGGTTCAGCTTTCATTATATTTGAAACCTACGCATTTACGAATACCAAAAAACGGCTAACATTCGGTCAAGGCCTTTGCTCACAGTTTTGCGCTGCTGATTTCACTAAAACCGTTGATTATTTTTTATGTGCCGATTTAAAAACGACGTATACAACAAACAATAGTTTTTTCTATTCAGATGTTTTCGAGGGTTTAACTATCTTTCCAACAAATAAAATACTAAATCCAACATAGCTATAGTCATAAAATAAAATAATATATTATTTTCAATTATAATATATTCTCATATCTCATATTATATAGGTAAAATATAAAATAATTAATATTTAAAAAGTATCATAGAAATCACCTGAACCCCCTCCCACAATATAATAGTATTATAGTAATATTAATAACTCATATAAAGCACCAACAGATATCATAATCGTAGTCTAAGCAATACAGAAATATCATATTATGGCGTTCTATCATAATAACACTTTTACGTGTACCAGAGGTAGTGTTTGAAGTATGAGAAATATTTCATGAAATATTTCACCAAGTTGTGAAATATTGGATTTTTATTAACTATTTCATTTTAGATTCTGAGTGGAACGATGAATGTATTGATTTTACAATGATGTGTGTTTTTTTTTTTTTTTATTTTTGTGTCTGTCATCACGTTTTAGGACAGTAAAAGTGCTTGGATTTTCTTCAACAGTACCTTTTATGATAGGAAAGTGAATCTAGTTGGTACTTTGGGGGGTCAAAAGTAAAATTTTTCCAATAGTTTTCAAAAGCGCCGGGAAAAACAAAAGAAAAAAAGGTGGGTAAGTGGATGTCGCTCTGCTGTACAGTAGGTTAGAAGTGGGTCAC
>NC_042494.1:113052117-113052954 GCF_005508785.2 Acyrthosiphon pisum | reverse complement strand
ACAGTGACCCACTTCTAACCTACTGTACAGCAGAGCGACATCCACTTACCCACATTTTTATTTTTTAAATATTATTTTGTTTTATATTTTTATTATATATAAATTATAATTATAATTTATATTATTGCATGTGAATCGTTAGCAAGAAAACTATGATCTTTATAATATATACCTAAGTACTGGTTTCCTTTTACTGTTTCTTTTTAATATTTATTATGTTTTTTGTTTTATATAATTATAAATTATAATACATGTTAACATTACCTAATAAGAAACAATGATCTTCATAACATAACATAATTATTACATTATATGATAAAACATTACATGATAAACGTTATATCCAAGCGTTTTTTTTTAAATTTATATTCCATTTTTATATTTTTATTTTTTTTATGTTTTTTTTATATACAATTATACAAATACATGCCATAAGGATTCTCGATAAAGGAAACTCTGATCTGATTTTTAACATATAACTATATAAGTTACCACGTACATGGTACATATTATACAATATACCTATCTATTCCTTATTTATTTTACATTTTTACATCAAATAATAGGTATAGCAAAAAAATACAATATTATATTATTATACATTAAAACTAAGAAAAAAATGTGTGTCAATGACTAATGAGGTATTTAATTTATTTAGATTAATTATTTAATATTTTACAAGACAAAACTACAAAAATAATGATAATTGAAATATTTCACGAAATATTTCATTTTTTTAAATTTTATGAAATTTTCAAACACTAACCAGAGGTGACAAAAATATTATCTTGCTGTGTCATGGCCCGGATTTTGTTTGGGGCTAATAATTACATTATG
>NC_042494.1:113044804-113052067 GCF_005508785.2 Acyrthosiphon pisum | reverse complement strand
TTCTAAAGTATACTATTATATATCTAAAATAATACCACGGTATTTGTTGATGTATAACGCGTTATAAGTACCTAATAGATATTATGATATGATTAATTTGGAATTTATTATAGATACCTATTATAGGTCAATTTTTTTTTAATACCATAGATAAGTATATATATGTCTAATACATAGACTGATATACCGTCTCCGCTCAGAATCGTTTTTCTTATACAGTGATATTATATCATTGAATTCAAATTTAATACTGTCCATTATACAGTGGCCCACTTCTAACCTACTGTACAGCAGAGCGAAATACACTTACCCACCTTTTTTATATACAATTATACAAATACATGCCATAAGGATTGTCGATCAAGGAAACTCTGATCTGATTTTTAACATATAACTATATAAGTTACCACGTACATGGTACATATTATACAATATACCTATCTATTCCTTATTTATTTTACATTTTTACATCAAATAATAGGTATAACAAAAAAATACAATATTATATTATTATACATTAAAACTAAGAAAAAAATGTGTGTCAATGACTAATGAGGTATTTAATTTATTTAGATTAATTATTTAATATTTTACAAGACAAAACTACAAAAATAATGATAATTGAAATATTTCACACAATTTGGAATATTTTTTTTAAATTTTATGAAATTTTCAAACACTGACCAGAGGTGACAAAAATATTATCTTGCTGTGTCATGGCCCGGATTTTGTTTTGGGGCTAATAATACATTATGTAGGGAAGGGTTAACGAGGATCCCTCATAGTTTTAGTATGCTGATGCTACGGGTGTTTAACCTTTTAGACTTTTTCTGCGACAGTGCAACATTTAAATAAATTACAATTTCAACACTGTACCTTGCCATCTTAACGTCATACGTCCATATAGAACATTGAAAGCATTTTTATATTTCCTGAAATTTCGAGGAGGGCTGCAGCCCTATCAGCCTTTACGGTTGTTATGATAACTACGCCACTGCTATCTGATGCGATATGATTTCGTTCACGATATTCAATATCGTAATAAACGTCTTTATAACATATTATAATATCGTGTCATGATAAGGAACTAATAAAAAATATACATTATTGTCTGTTGTCCGTTGACTCGGTGCAGGTGGAGCGCATCGTTTCGCTGGCCGTGCCCATACTGTTCGGCATCATCGTGGTGGTCGGGCTGCTGGGCAACCTGCTGGTGGTGATCGTGGTAATGGCTAATCAGCAGATGCGGAGCACCACCAACCTGTTGATCATTAACCTGGCGCTGGCCGACCTGCTGTTCATAGTGTTCTGTGTGCCGTTCACCGCCGTCGACTACATGCTGCCCTACTGGCCATTCGGCGACGTCTGGTGCAAAATGGTCCAGTACCTGATCGTGGTTACCGCGTATGCGAGCGTCTATACCCTGGTGCTCATGTCACTGGACCGGTTCCTGGCCGTCGTCCACCCGATTGCCTCCATATACGTGCGCACCGAGCGCAACGCGTCCTCCGCTATACTCGTCACGTGGGTGCTCATCGTGCTGCTCGCGTTGCCAGTGCTCGCCAGACACGGCGAGGTCACGTACACGTTCTCCAGCGCCGAGCACACGGCCTGTATATTCCTCGAGAGCGACCAAAAGACCCGACCTGATGGTTACAACAAGCCGGCGTACCAGGTAAGCGCGCACGCGTAACGGATAACGCGGTTGAAGTCTATAATGTTGGTGGTGGGTTTTTTTTTTGGTCCTTTAAGACCGCATTTATACCAGCATGGTTATTGTTCGAATCGAAACATAACATTAAGTGTTGTATGACCGTTATTATTTACTTGCCTTACATAACTTACTGGACGATTATGTGGTGGATACAGTTAACTTGATAATTGATATAACACGTATACGCGCATACCCAATTTTATATACTCACTCAGTTGCACAAGTCAAATTAGGTAACCCCAAATTATTTAAAATTAGTGTGGCGCATAAGATGTCCATACCAACAATACAATGTAATAAGTAAGGAATGTAATGCACTATAAAAAAAACCCTAAAAAATTCCCTTAAAAAAATTCTTTAATGCCCTAAAAATTCTAAATAATGCACTAAAAAAGGCAGGTAAATTGTTATTATTTTTAATAAATTGTAAAATATGAGTGATAAAAAAAAGTGATTAAAATAATTTTTATAGAGGCTAAACTTAATTTGGATTTTTTTTAATCTGTAAAAACAATTATTTCCTTATATTATTCTAACTATTTTGATAGATTTGGATTATAATATATTTATTTAATTTTACACTGTGAACTGTTACACTGAATCACCAGAGTGGTGATTTTGTACGATATGGTTATCTCGTTTTGCCACTTTGACTTTCGGCCAGCCAACGTCCGAAAATCATTCTCTTGAACTACCTTCAGCCGATTCTAACATATTCCTCTGTTGCTAGGTATCCTCAGCGGTAAATATTATTGCTATGTGCCTATGTCGTCAGCAAAGGTCAGGAATTTAGAATCTCAGAGGCGCTTCACTCATAGCAAGCTTTTGTGAAGTACATTCCAGAGGTTCTGTCCTCGGACTATCATGATTATAACGCTTATCTGCCTCTTAGAACAACAACGTTAGACACTCGTCGATAATATAGGTGCTGTGTGCAAGCATATGTGTAAGAGGATCTACTTTTCTTGTAGGTGTTGGAGGATCTCAGCCTAGAGCACTGAGTTAAAAATGTTTTATATGTCAACGATACTGAATATAAAATTGTATTTTGCATATTTTTGCATTTTTTGGGGTCTTACATTTTTAAAGTATGTTTTAGTATCTTAAAAATTTTTAATATTCTTTTAAGACCATGCAATGTAGTATTGCGAGTTTTAGATAAAATACTTTCGAAAATCAACAATTGATATAATTTACATGAGACAATTAACTATCTAGTAATACAGGAATAACAATACAATTCTTATTACCTATACATATATTGTATAATTTTGTAGACTGTATTGACTTTGATTTATTTGACTATTTTAGTCATCAGTCATAGTTTGTACTTTGTGGTGTTGAATTGATCGAGATATTCTTCTTATAATATATATTTTTTTTTTAATGCTTAATTAAAGTGAAAACTTTTAACACTATAGTCATGCCAAGAGTTATTTAATATTTAGTTATTTTAAAGCATATAACAGTAAATTATAGTGTATACTTGCACGAATATTTAATAGGTTTTTAGGAAATATGATTATCTGGCCTACTATCAATTATTCGTTAGTAGTTGAAAAAATACTATATAACAGTCATTACCTATGCAATAGGTATACATATACAACGTGTGTATATGTATTATAAATAATATGTAACTTTTCATGGACTATTATGTTTATTATAATATACAAAGTAATAAGATTTTACTAAGAAAAGTTTATTTTTATTTCTGTTTGCTAAACTCTGGTTATATTCCTCAGTTTCTCGTTCTAAATTCCAATTTAAGGCTCCAGTGTGTTTTTAGTTGTTGTTTATTTATTGTTACAAGTTAACATCACATCATTGTGCCGTGTTCTTTGAAAGTTTTTTTACTTTGATTGTAGTGTACCTTGGATTTCTAAAATTCAAGTTATAAGTTACATCCATTTGATTTAAAAGCTTTATGTTTAAATGGTATAAATATATAATATACATTATATCGAGAAAATAAGAAATATTTAATTTCCGAATATGTAACTAAAACCAGTAAAAAAAGAAGTTGATTTTATTGAATAATAATTTCTCCTAGGTACCTAACTATAAAAATTAAACATAACTTTTGATAAGATAAAAAAAAAACTAGTTTATCAATGCAATTGTATTATTATATACGATAAACCTATAGCTTGTATATATCTATACGAACATATTTAGGTTGTAAATTATTTTCTTAATGAAAACTATTATTTATGATTGTATACGCACAATTATGATCTTACATTGAATATAATTGTATATCATTTTCGCATAGTATGAAGACGTATACATAGGTAAACTTATTAATAATAAAAATCAAATGAAATATATTTTATAAGTAAAAAGAACAATATTATCTAAGTAAATTTCAATGTAATTTAATTGTTTGCTATGGAAAAACGGAATAGAAAATCCAAGTCATATTTTTGAAATGTATTTAGTTCTAACATGATCATGCTCAATATTTTGTGTAATTCGTTTTATTTTAAAGGCATAATATGATATAGGTAGTGCGCCTTATAAGCACGATAAAAACATTTTGGAAGCGTAAAGAGTCGTGGAAATCAATAACTTATAAACCAATAAGTACTAAGGTACTGAACTAAATCTACTTATTTATTTCCTGAGAGATATTGTGGATCCTGAGTGAAGCTAAGCAGCTATCTGCTTCTGGTTTTACAATATTGTTTGCATACAATTTAGTATTTTACCGTGGTTATTTTTAAAATCAACAATATTTCGAACAATTTATTATTAACGTCAATCGTTTATAATAAAATATCGACCATTTTTGGAAAAACTAAACTTTGTTCGTAGTATACTATTCAAATGCAACGATTTATCATTATGCATAAAACTTTACACGTGGGAGGTACCTAACTTACCGAATTCAGTTACGCACCAAGCTTCTGTGTATCACTATTCTACTGGGTGCAAAGGGCCGTATACGTTCTTGTAAGCGTGTAATATCTTACCTTTATATATATTTTGGTCTTGGCACAATCGATCGAACTCGAAAAACCGTATAGGTAGTAAATTAGTAGATTGCATCGAAACATTGAAAACAAAATTGATAGAAATATGAAAACGATATTCATTTAACTTCAACGTATGATAATCGATCACCCTGCATCTAAATACCTACTTGAGAACCATATTCGCGACGATTAATGCAACGTAATTAAAACGAAACTAAGAAAACGTTGATAAATATAGTAGCTTTAACTTTGCAGCAAAGTCTTTGCTCTGCGTACGTTTCTCAAAATTGTTGAATGCATGCTGTTATCCCATTGATATTATGTCATATAGGTAGATTATTCAAATAATGATTTTCGAACATACACGTCGTGTATACAATGTACATATACCTAAATATTATATACGAAATAACTAGCAATTAAATTAATTAACGTTATTTATTTTACGGTCACCGTGCAACTCGTTTGGATGTATTCATACGAACAATTAAAATGTGCGTCATAAATATTTTTTATTATATTTAGATAATATAAGTAATAAATCATTAGTATGTACATATTATTATTATATTTTTGTCTTGTTGAAAACAAATGCGAATTCTATGCATTATTGTCTATTGGTAAAATAGAACAAACATAAATATATTAATTTTTAGTATTTAATATTTTATTGTCACATATTATGAGGGTAGGCAACAAATTACTACCTGGTTACAATGTAGTATACGTTATTGTTTGTATCGGAAAGTAATTTCAAAATCGATGGATAGTATTATTATATATCTGTAATGACACAAGGTAATATTTTTGTCCATACCATAAAGTATTATTTGAATATCGACTGTGTTGTGTAACTACCCATTTTATATAGTTTTTATTTCTTGGAGTTAGAACTGTTTGATATAATATTTGAAAAACATAATTTCAATTATTTCTACTAAAATTACAATTGTAAATCCACTGTTTACAATAAAATTAAAAATATTATCGGCATTAAATGTGTATTTAATTTTTCATGAACATTAAATTATTTTCAATATTAGATCTTGAAATCTATTTTAAGAGTATCATCAAGGTAAATTTCCAAAATCCTTATTTCTCGTCCGGTATACAATACAATTTTAGTTAGTAGGTATGTACCCTATTTCCACGATTCGTTTAACTTCTGTGGTATTTCCTTTTTCTTTATAATGTCACTTAGTTTCAAAAATACTTGGTAATCAAATTATATAAACTTTTACAAATCTGTATTACTTAAAAGTCAAAAGTAGTACGAATTATAATAAATAATATTACAGTTTTAATTTCTACAAAATAAACTGACTTTAATAAATGGACTTTCTGCATTTAAAATGAAAAAATACAATTAATTAAAGTTTTTAATACTTGTATGAATTTTTAATTGATTTTATTCTATATTATTCTTTATAAATTGTATAAATTATAAATAATATTATTATTATTTTTAATTTTATGTTTTAATTTTCAATGCAATGATATACCAAACCAAGTATATCTATCCAATATCGACTATCGTCTTTCTTAGATATTAATTTTGGATTGGATTTAGATCAACGTCAAACTTTTACAACTTACAACCTACTTAATATAATTTTAATTTTTATGTTAAAATCTAATTTATGATACTTTATTAATCTACACATATTGGAATCATCAGGGGGAAGGGACCACTGACCAATGTATTTTTAAATTATTACCACAATTTAAAATTTCGTAAAACATTAATATATTTGTTAGCTGTAGATGGTTGGGGGGGGAGCAATTTCCACCCTTCCAACCCTTAGCTGCAACCTTGTGTTGTACATATATATATATATATATCAATACATAAGATCTCACAGTGGCGTAATCAGGGAGATCATTTGAGCTGCAGCGCTTTCCGAAATTTTAGTAAAATTTAAAATCGCCTTCAGTGTTCTGTGAGCATATACGTATAAAGTCTAAAATATTATACACCCGTGGTATCAGCGTACTAAACTTTAAAAGAGATCCAGTTTAGCCTCCCATATATTATAACAAATTATCAGATCCCTTAAATCAAAATAATGGCTATGTAGCCTATGCTACATTCCTATTAGATCATATATAATAGTATAGTATATATGATCTAAGATACATACGCTGGTATAGAGAAGTGATAACAGATGAATCGACAAAGAAAGGAAAATATCAATCATTTGTAAGCCCATCAGTTATCAATCTATAATAGAATAATAATTAAATATATAAAGTATCATACTTCTCTGTATCAATGGTTCTTTATATTTACTCGCAATTCGTATATTGTTAAACGAAATGTTGCACATAAAGATTGTTAGTAGGTACTTAGTTTTATAGACCCTATATTCACAGCGTAATAGTGCATATTATGTGACTTGGTACTTAACATACACAAATATTAAAATCGGAAGTTATTCATACTACCCCTTGTTAGTAGTTTCAAAGGATATTAATTTATATAACTCGATAAATAACTTAAAATATTATTTTTTTTAAATCATAATAATTTATTTAAAATTTAATAGTTCAAAAGAAATTTAAAAGATATTT
>NC_042494.1:113018858-113044754 GCF_005508785.2 Acyrthosiphon pisum | reverse complement strand
ACGGGAATGTCCAGAATTAAAGAAAAAAAGTATGCATCATATACCTGTATATTATGTGTTCAATTTCCAATTCATAAATTCATTGTTAGTTCTGCAAGTAAATTTTGAACCACACAATGATATAATATATAAACTTAATGTCGTGTAATCAAATACGTTCCTATTGTTCCTTTGGAATACAACATAGTATTAGATACAATTGAAATATGTTGAGTTTTAAATTATTTAAATACGTTTGTACGCAAACGTAACAGTTTGATGAAAAAAAATACCGACATAATATTATAATACGAAAAAAAAGATCATGAGGAATTTAAATGTCGCTACACAAGTACACAACACGGTAGAAAAAATAAATATATAAAATAACAACACCATGGAATATAAAAAATACTCTTTAATTTTATTTATCTATTTTCTTATTAATTGATTTAATATTGGTGCCTATTATGTCTAATATAACAATCACAGCATTTATTCAATATTTGTTTTAATTAAAATTTTATTCTGTTTGTGTGTAATTATTAAGTATATTTAATATATTTATACCTAATTGTAAGTACATAATATACAAAGGTACTGCCATTGATTATAAATACTAGTATTATTAGTGTTTATAACCAATGGTACTGCTGTCCATAAAAAATAAATAACATTTATCCTAAACTTGTAATGCTTCTAACAAAAAAGAAAAACCATGTTTGTTTTACTTTGAATTATTTATAAATGCATAAGAAAATGTTATTTTTTTTGTAACCTCAGTTTTGACTATTATTATTTTTCTTTGTTTTCCTTATTTGTTAAAATAAGTGTATTACATCAGTGAATATTAATTTTTCTTTAAAAAATACCCCAAAATAGTGGATGCAGAAACAAATATTTTTATTTAATTAATAATTTATGAGAGCAATTATTTGTTCATTTTATCTTAACGTCAAAATTCAATATTGAAAAATACTAAATAGTTACGAAACTGTAAGCATTAACGGTTTAAAATTTTGAAGAGAAGGTGGTTTAATATAATATATATATATATATATTTATAAAAGCTTATGAATAAAACTTCTTAGTTATCCACCCATTCAGTTAAAACTTTTTAAGTTTATAGCTCGTTAAATACTTGTTTTATATTAAATATTATGACGCATTTTATACAATTTTTTATAATATTATTGTAATTTTATATTTATAACAACATTATTACCTATTATGTGTATTTTTTAAAAAAAAATTATTAAAAATTGTATAAAATACGTCATAATATTTTGAATTAATATATTGTATTCCGTAAGAAGACTTTTTTAAATTTTAACTACGTCATAATACTTGTATCAAAATGCATATAATATAAAAGTTTAGAAAATGTCAATATTCTCGAATGATATAATGTTGTTATTTTGTAGAGTATAGTAAGTAGATTGATGTAAGTTTCATTATTGAAAAATACTATTCTCGCCATGCATTATTATTTATGCTGCATTTATGTGAATGTTCATTGGTTGAGTGTATATTGATTAATTGGGGTGCCGTGAGATTAGTTTTTTTTTTATTATTCAAATAAACCATGATAATTGTTTTCAAATTTAAATTATTTAGAGTGTCTACTTGTTTTAAATAGACGCTATTATAAAGGCTAGTTAAATACCCTCCATCTCTCTGGTTCACTGAGGCAATTAGAGAGTATGTTTCTGTGTTATATATTACTTTGGATATTATATCACTGTGTAATAAATCATTACACTTATGTATTTTCAGATCTAAACGAAAATTATTTTATGTCTGACCTAAATGTTATATATACAATATACGATAGGTAAAAAATGATCTTCTAATCACAAAAATGGTTTATGTCTTTGAGCATTATTTCTTCAACACTATATTGTAAACCTATGTACACGTAATACCTAGATCATCATAATATTAATTTATCAATATATATATATTTTATATGATCGATTTATATGACTATAAGGAATCACATTGTTTTTATATTACATCTTCCATTATAAAATATTTATACTATTTGTGTATAAAGACATTTTATTCTTATATTTCCTATTTAGTGTCTACAATTTGTAATCTGCCAACCGTCTTTGAGAAAATGTCTTGAAATTACAAATATATTATATTACTAATGTAATAATATTATTGATTGTCTACTATGGTGGAATACTAGTATGGCAAATTTAACAATAATATGTTTCTAAAATGACACATACAATAATTTGTTTATTAGAAGTATTTTGTTACGAATTTTAAAAGTGTATAATATAATGTGATCTTTTATTCTAATAATTTGTCATTATATTTTTTGTGCCTAATTGGCACTTACATATTTTGTTTCATTTCAGCGTTCTTTTAACTATGCCTAAGTCAATTGATTTCAATACCTAATCTAAAAGATGGACTTGCAAGCAGTTGGGAAATTAAACACTCAATACAGATGTAGTTTGATATACTTTAAAGAAGTAATTTATTAGAAGTTAAATTGTCTGTTACTTTAAAAACGCATTGAAATGTATTGACCAGTTTTAACCGAATGCTGATGACAATGGTTGGGTTAACTAAGTTCCGCTCTAAAAAGTTTTTTGAATACAATGATAATATATTATGATCACTGTTACTCTGTACATGGTACATATACGATATATGTATAATAAGCACCTAATTAAATGCTTTGAATGTGGTTGAGTACAAATCATAAAATATATTAGGTTTTATTGATTCAATTTATTTTTATGGTATTGGTTACAAGGTAACCACGAACATAAGCAGAGGTGGTTTGAGTATACAATTTTTCATTGTAGTGTAGTGCACTACCTGCAATGTATTAGTTTTGGTGGGGCGAGGAGAAGTCCCAAGTTTCTTTAACTTTTTTCTGATCATAATGTCTAGTTTTAACTTCAATAAAGAAACCAATGATAATCGCGCTTGAAATGAATTTAGTTATTAGTTAACAGTTACTGTTCTCATGAATTCGGCTGAAAGTTGGTATTAGTTGGTGTCTTGCACCATTAAATATAAAACATTCAAACCATCTCTGTGTAGATGAGTATATATTAATAGAATTTATAACTGTCCAATGTCCATTTTGTAGATTGGTAGGAAATTGTATCTATAGGTGTATTATTTAAATATCCGATACAATATAGCCATAGGTACGTACTGTCAATTGATTCGTGACATTTCCCTATTTTTTTATAACTTAAAATTTCAATGAAAATAATATTTTTATTTCGATAAAAATAAAATTACATTTTAGTATGAAAAATAACATTAATACTTTTTAAGGGTTTCTGAGGTATTCTGATTTAAATGTTAAGTTAATTTATTGGATTTACAATGATGTGCGTTATTTTATATATTAGACTCATTGCTCTCATAATACAATAATATGATTTAAGTGATTAAACTATAAAATATCTTGAAAATACTTTCAAAGTTTTCAAGAAATTATTAAACCGGAAATGTTTATTAATAATTTTATTAATTTAACCATTTTATAGGTTACAATAATGTAACTCGGAGCGTTATTAATTCTTAATATAACGATAAACAACAATTTTAGACATTGTAATTAGGTATATTATAACATAGCACAGTATAAATATAACTAATTATTTATTAGAGCAATGAAACGAATTATTTATCACATAGGTACCTAGTTTAATGTGAGTTTTGTAATTATATTATGCCATGTCTCAAAAACGCCTTACACAAATATAATATGATTTATATATATGAAAATGAACATTTATGTTTGCACACTGTTAATAATATAATTATTAATAATTTATTGAAGACATAAATAATTGGCAAATAACATAGTATACTTACGTAGAAAATATTACACACTATGAACAGTTTTGTTTGACATAATTTCTCTTTGTATTGGTATTAAAAAATTGATGCATACAATTATAGAATATAATTGTAGTGGGGTTACCTAGGTATGTAGGTATTTAGTGATCACAAAGGTCACGTTTATTAATCGATGGTCCAAAATGTTTCTCTCCAAAATTCGACTAAGTATGGCAGTAATGTATACGGATGACCTATTGTGTTTGGATGAATAGGATGGCGTATTATTAATTTAACAGCTATGTTACGAACTAGTAAGCAACGTCACATTATAAAACAAATGCTTAGAAGTTTTTCGCATCGATATTTTCTATAAGTATTTTCTTTAGAATTTACTTCTACGTCAGTTTTTGTCTCTATCCGACCACATGCTCAAGTACACATTTATCAACAAAACCGCGCTCTTGGGATTTCAATCTTTTAGGTACTGTGGCTCGATGGTTCAATGGTTGGGAATAGAGCGACATAGTACGTTTATAACGTTGTGGAAAATATTATCTAGCCATTTACAAACACTGATTTGAACAAAATAGTTCCTTCAACGGCATAGAATTATATCATTTAAATTATACATAAAATGTCTTACGAGTGATGTTAATTTATCAACTGATATAAGACAATATACACCAATAGAATTTTTCTTTTTAATAAATAATAAAAATAAAATGTCTAATAAAATAGCAATCTTGAAAAAATGGCTGTAGTTTTACATGGATTTAAATATTATATCGTTAAACTTCTCTAATGCTAGTTAATTCACTTCGTGAGAATTTCGCACCCTACTGTTCTTACATTAGTTGACCCTTACTGACAAAAACAGCAGTTACCCCTTACAGCATGCTAATTACTCCTATAACCAAAATATAAAGAAAAAAATTCCAAAAAAAATCAATTTGTGTGCTTATATTATTTAATTACCTAATTTTTTTTTAATCGTTATTTAATTGGATGAAGGAAAATATGAATAAAACAATTTGGCTGCGGTTCATTGTTTATGTATAATTATTTATAATTTTAAATTTTTAGAAATTAAATCAATGGAGGTGGTTGATAGTAATTGTATTTTATTCAAAATTACGGTAGATAAGTATAAACCATAAATAGACATAAGGAAATATTTTTAATTACCGTCTCTTAATAGCTAAATAATAAAAAAATATACATTAATATCTATATAGGAGATATTTTTTCAACCTAAAATATGAACATCCAATTACCTAGGTGGTAGGTACCTATTTAAAAAAAAATATGTTTACTCGAGTCTAAAATATGTCTGTATTTATTTTATGTTTACTGTATACATTATATAGTTAATATATTTTAGCATAATAAGTCCTTCAATTTAAGTAATGACCTTAATAATTATAATTTTTAATTTGATTATTTATAAAAAGCAGTTTCTTTATTTTAACTTTTAGTCATTCAAAAGTAAATACAATTTAAGGCTGTGCCAAATTTATTATATAGATATTTATTTTCTACAAGTAAATCAACATTAAGATACAAAAAATAATGTAATTTTAAATTATAATAATATTGTAAGTCCAAAGTATTTTCCATTGTTGGTCTATTAGAATGACATTTCTGGCCTTATATTTACAACCATAAAGTTCATTAAATATTAAAATAATAATACACAGCTATATTATTGTATAATGTAGGTACATACCTAGATGTTTTTTAAATTCGATAAATAATATAATATTCAATTAAAGAAAATATGCACTTGGAAAATAAATATATCACCATACTCTCATCGTAAAAAAATTTTCATTTTAAAATATAATGTTATAAAAATCGAATTCGTACAGTTTGTCCAACTATTAGTAACACAATATGGTGTGTAAGTGTGTGTCTAAACATATATGAAAGTCTTTTTTATTTAGTTATTACTCTATTTTTAGCTTTTCTTTTTTAGATTACGTTCGCTTAGAAAGAGATATTGGTTTTCGTATAGTGTGTGTTTTAGATTCCTACCCAAGCAAAAGACGTAATTCTATTGGTTTTACAATGATGTTTTTATTTTTATTATTATATTTTTTTGTGAACACATTTCCGTGTAGAAGGGGTGCTCAAAACGTTTCAAGTAGTACTTTTAAAGATTGAAAATTTATTAACAATTGAGCTAAGATGTCTTCATTTTTCGAGCGTGTAGGTACCTTTTTGAGAAAACCGTGAAAAACCATGAAAAAATATAAGCAATAACCCGTTTTAAACAAAATACTGAACATATTTATTAAAACTCTTCTTATAAATCAAAATGGTTTTTTTGTAAATTTAAATAAATATCGTTGTAAACAATTGTACAAACATCCTGGGCGGATGTCTTTAATTGCGGCTGTGGCTCACCAAACTACTATAATATTGTACATTTATACCTGAGCTTAATTCATATTATATGATGGTTTTAATTTTGGTAAGTTCTTTACAAAACAGTACTTCCTTTTTCTATATAGTATTTTTTAACTTTTTAACATTAAGCTCTTACGGAAGTAATAATCATTAGGCTCATCTTTATTATTAATATTGTAATTGATAATTATCCGTAGTAAATTCTGAACTAAAATAGAAACAGATAATGTTTTTAAGTTAATAATTTCTATCTATAAAAAAATATATAAAAACTATAATCTCCCCTCACATTCTACTTTGGCACAGTCCAATGTAATATTTTTTCAGATTCTTGTGCTACATTATTTTGTTAAGTGTTGTAATACTATTATTTCTGTTTTATCCTTATACCAGCCTAATCTGACAGTATTTGTCTTGATATTTATTTTTTTCTCATTTAAGAGTGATGACATTTAGTAATTTTGTATTATATTTTTGACATTTAAACGTTATAAGATCCGATACTATGTAGGTCGATTAAAAAATTTAAATTTGTCATTTGTTTTTATTTATTATATTTTACACCGTAAATTATTAATCGACAGACCAGGACACTATTGTAAGCAGTATTGATCAGAATATATACCACGCACTGGTTTTATTATAGACTATACATACTGACGTTACATGGGAGTGGGAGTGTAATAGGATTGTGTTGGTGTTATGATTACAATTTGCAACTACTATGAAATATTGCTCGTGCAAAATGATACAGGAGACAATTTGTTCCAACGTATACTGTGAAATTATGAAAGGAATACGATTTGAAGATGCTTTACACCAATCTCAAACGATTTATCAAGATAGTTTAAAATAAAAATTTAATTTATTTACCTTGAAAAATATTGGAACTAATTATTTTATTATTAGATTCTGTAGTAACGTTAAATATTTGTTCGTGCCGTTCTTATTTATTTCATTGTAACTTGTGAGTAAGCTCCAGTATATAAGATATTTAATAACATATCTTTCAATAATATTGTATATATATATATCAGTAAATAACATTAAAATTTAGATTCTAATCAAAGTGAAGAGAACATTGTTTTACAAAACTAGTTTTGCTGTAGAAGAATATATGTAGAGAAAAATGATCACTACAAGGTATGTCTAAAATCGTTAAATATCTTATAATCACTCAAAACAAATGTATTGATGCAATTTCATTCATAAACGAATAACGATAAAAATTATATTTTTTAGTTGTAAATCGATATATTTAATAATGACGTTTTACTTAAACTCAGAGAACATGTATTCTGTAGTTGTGTCAAAGTGAATATATGTTTGGAATGAAATTAAAATAGACTACAATTCGACTAGACTGTATTCAATGTCTTTGAACTATATTTAAAACATAAAATAATGTAAAACATATTAGTATAGGTATTCAAATCAATTTCAGCTAGTACCTTTAAAAATAACGACAACCTTTTTTACTAGAATAATATCAAGTAGAATGAGTAGAATTGCTTCAAATTAATTTTAGTTTTTGAGCTGAGCGATCATGATTTGATTTTACTATCAATTTTAACAATTGTTTTGTGGGTCTGCCGTCACCTTTTGGAGCAGTAAAAATACTTTGATTTGTCACTTCAATGTAATTTCTGGTATACAAGTGAAACTTATTGGTACGTGGTTTGGAGGTGGAGGGAGGGGTCAAATGTAAAATATTTCAAGTTCTTTTTAATTGTTTAAAAATTGCGAAAAACAAAAAAATAATAATCATTAATATGGAAAAACAGTACATTGAAAAATGAGAATTTGGATTTCAAGAGTGGTTTTAGGAGGTAGCTTTTTTGATTTACAACAAAAATTGTGATCTTTCGTTTAAATAGCCAATTAATTGTACGTGAAATATTTTTTTTTAATAATGTCATCTATTTTTGACTTAACTTACTGTGCACTAATTTGTACACGCACTTAGATTTGAAATATCTAATGTTTTATTATTATAATACTTGTAAATTAATTATAAAGAGTCGAAATGTTTACTCAAGATTTACCATTCTTCTTATGTTATTGTTAACAAAATATGAAAACCAAACTCAAGCGGTTTATGTATCATCCAGATATAGGTATATAGATATAAAGGTTGAATAGAACCAAAACTATTTAAATTACTATGATGACACATCTATATGTACTAAGTAGGTATCTTTAAACATTACAAATACCTATTATAATTTTATATAATAAAGTCTAATTAGTAAAATCGTGAACATTACTAGGTATTTTTCTGGGACGTGAATGTATTTTACATTTTTATTCAATCTGTTTGTGTAGAGTTTAGTGTTTTAAAGTTTAAAGGTAGGTAGGTAGTTAAATCTGATAAAATATACCAGTGTCGGCCTGGCCATAGTCACTAGGCTACGAATGCGTCCGGGGCCCCCGGCCATATATTTGTTGAGGGGCCCCGATAATGGGTACCTACCACGATTAAAGATAGTATGGTTGCCCAACGAATCTAGAAAAGTGTCTACCGAAATTAATCTCCATTATCAGTATTAAACAGCTGGAAACTTACACTCTAGCGCTTATTTGTTGTAGTAACTCTAAATGCAATTACCTTTCAAATGTAAATTGTAGTTCCGTGATAGCCACTATGACATATAAGCGCTAGTGTTTAAGTTTCCAGCTGTTTAATTTAACTTTAATACTGATTATAGAGATTCATTTCGGTAAACACTTTTCAAGTATGAGAATCATACGTCGATGGGCAACCATACTATCTATAGCCGTGGTACCTACTATAAATATTGGATATTGAATATTATGTCATTAAAAATTACTGATATAAATAAAATCAATTACACAACTTTAATCGCATTAAAAAATATTAAGTTTTAAGATATAGTATATTATAAGATATTATTTATATGATTTTTGAAAATTATAAATAATAACTATAACAATGTAGTTAGGTAACTTAAATGTGTATTTTAAATAAGGCACCTTTAAAAAATATATAATATTTTGCTCTTCCTGTTTATTAGTACTTTTTTTTATCATTTTTTAAATAACATTTTTGGGGGCCCTTCTGTATAAATGCATCCGAGCCCTTTGAGTACCAGGCCGACACGGAAATATACCTTTGTTTTGTAATTATTTTCGGAATAATTCAATTAACTGTACCAGCGGTTCTCAACCTTTTTATAGTCGCGTACCACTTACACAATTTGAAAATTTTTACGTAGGTACCACCTGACCATTTTTTTTTTTGGCTTATTAATAATGTATACGTTTATGTTATATGTATGTATAGAATTTTATTTCATTAGGAATTACAAAATGAGATAATATAAAATATATAAATATATAATAAAAAATAAAGTATTTAATTGAGTATTTAATACACAGAAAGAAAAAAACTAAGTCTTAAATTATTTTCTACGTTTAATCTACTTTTCGCACAGATATGTTGATACAAAAGGGATTAGAAACTGTAAAGCTTGTGTGGACAATGCCGAGTATTCTTGTTTCACGTCCAGCCAAAAATTAGTGATATTTTTGGTTTTGAAAGCGGTTTTTAGGGTAGAGTCACTGGTTAAGTCAATAAATAATTCTTTTTCCAAAATACCTTCTGGAATGTTTTTAATATAATCATCTTCGAAAGGGTTTATGATCCATTTTATTTCTGAGTTATCCTCTGGAAAATATTGTAAAATATTGGATTTTAGTAATTGCAGGTGTTCCGAAATGTCTGTAATTATATTTGAATTTGGCTGAATTTCGTAAATTTTCCAAAATGTGTTTAGTGTCTCGAATGCTGAAAGATCATTCTTAGATACTTGAGAAATAAATAAATCCAACTTTCTCACAAATGCATTAACTTTATCACTAGCATAAAACATGTTTGTGTTTGATCCTTGCAAACTTAAATTTAAAATATTTAAACGATCAAATATGTCAGCCATGTAAGCTAGTCTTGGCAGCCATTCGTCATCACAAAACAATTTGGACTTTTCTTCATCAATATCAGTCAGAAGTAATAAAATTTCTGACCTTAACTCGAATAGCCTGGTGAGGACTTTTCCTCGTGAAAGCCACCTTACCTCTGTGTGGAGACGAAAGGATTTATGAGTACTGCCCATTTCATTACATAATACTGTGAATAGTCTTGAATTGAGAGGTCTGGCTTTGATTAGATTTACGATTTTTACAGCACTATCAAGAACTAATTTTAAACTTTTAGGCATGTTTTTAGATGCTAATGCTTGCCGGTGAATCATGCAATGCATAGTTTTACATAATGGGGCAACTTTTTTTATTCTTGTCGCAACTCCGCTCAGCCTTCCAGTCATTGCCCTTGCTCTATCAGAACAAAAACCCACACATTTACTCCACGGCAGATTTATTTCAATCAAATATTCATTAATGGTGGTAAAAATAATTTCAGATGTTGTGTGGGTTTGTAAAGGCTTACAAAACAAAAACTCTTCAATAATTTCATCATTGCGATCGAAACGTATAAATACCATTAATTAAGCCATGTTAGCAATATTAGTACTCTCATCGATTTGTAGAGCAAAGAAATTACAATCTTTCAAATAAAGCAATAATTTATTTTTTATATTTGACGATATGTCATCAATTCTTCTTTTGACAGTATTGTTTGAAAGTGACACTTTTTCATTCTCTTTTGCAGCCTTGTCTCCAAGAACACATCGCACGATTTCTTTTGCTGCTGGCAACACTAGTGTTTCCCCAATTGTATGTGGTTTTCCATCTTTAGCAATAATTAAACTCGCTAAATAAGATGCTTTAACGATATTTTCATTAAAGTTTGTAAAACTAGACATGCATTTCGATTCCTATATTCATTAGATATATGTGTTTTGCATTATAGGTATTTAATATTTGTGTACTGTTTTAGCAGTTCCATAAATTTTGAAATAATTTAAATTAAGTTAATCTAAGAATAAACTACATATAAAATTCGTTATCTTAACACAATCATCGATTTATAATTAACAATACATAATATTATATTCTTGTTTAACGACTCGAAAATGTAATAATTATACTGTTAGAAATGTGCGGGTTATGCATAACTACCTTGCTACCATGTTTTAATCTATAGTAAATATGTAGTTTTTAATTGTAAGTCAATGAATTCAGATAACGATTTAATTAGCCAAAGGTTTGACTGGTATTTTTATTACATGATATTACCTTTTTTCTTCTTTTTTAAATTTATTTTAAACAAAGTAAGTAGGTACCTACCTTTAGTCATGATAAAGAAATTGTTAAAGTCAATTAATTTTTCTGCGAGTGCGTATTTTGAATATCAAATCATAATAATATACCTATCCTACGTACGATATGTGACATGTATGTACCCATAGTATAATAATCCATTGAGTGCCATTAAGACTTGAACTTACCAATATCTCATACTGTGGAAAACAAAATAAATTTTCTTGGTTAAGTGAACATTTTCTTTTATGAACTATTTGGTTGTTTTTATATACAAAAATATTATTTGTAATCCAATTTCAAGTTTTACAACTTGTGTATATCCATGATTAAAACTGTTTTCTGACACCTGTGCACCACATGTAATCATGACATTTTTGATATATTGGGCTTATCAAAAAATAAAGTTGCCTTGTAATACGAAAGATACTAAACAACTTACGAAAAACACTTGTGTGTGACACCTGTGATATAGTCAAATAATATAATATATAGGAAATATATTATGGAAGTAGGTACACTGAATTTCGATTACGTTTTAGTTAGCTACCAAACATCTTTTATGGAGAGTAAATTACTCTAAAAATTAAGTTGTACCTCATATAACAGTTTCAAATTAATTTCCTTAACAATATTCAAACCTTAAACCTATAAGTTCGTCCAATCTATTCAAAGATTATCACCACGTTTTGAATTAAATATTATTCATATTTTTACACATTCTTTATTAAAATCTAAAACAGGTTTTTTCGATACTGTAGCCAATATACTACCGGAAAACCAAAAATTCATTACCTAAATATTTACAAAATGATGCTCAGACTCTTAGTTGAAGGTACAATAGTGAAAAATTGCTATAAAGTTATTAGAATTTAACCATTTAAAAAAAAAACTCTATATTAGGTTACATTTTATTAGGTACCTACTGTTAAATTTTTAAATGATTAAAAATGTTCATATATTTTTTTAGAAAATACTACGCAAAGGTTATTTAGCTTATCCTTAAAAATACAAATTGGAATAAAGTAATATAGATATTGTGGCCTCTTTCCGCGGCTCGAAATTTCATCTTAAATATTATCCACTATGTAACAAAGATTATATTAATCATAAATTATTAATATTAAAAAAATATTTTAAGCACTTAATATATGAAACCATGTGTGTATTTAGGTGCATAAAACAATAGCAAAAGACAAATATTTTTTTTTGTTCTGGCCCTAAATAGTAACTTTTTTCATTTAACCGATTGCGCTGGAGTCACCGTATTGGTTTAGCAAACTGAAAAAAAAAAGATTTCAACATTAACTTTTATCAAATCACTTAAAATTTAAAAAAGGTTCGTTATTTTAAAATTATAAATAAACCAATAACTATAGGCATTTGTAAATTTATTAATAAAGATTTATTGTGAATCAAATTTACTTCAGATACGTATTTTTTTTTGAGAAACATGTAAATTATCATTTCAAATGGCATATTTTAGTAACGTTTTTACCTAAAAAGCATGTAAAAATTATATTTTTTGCTTCGCATTAATGAAACATTGGATGCGTTAAAATATGATAAATGGAATAGATCATGTTTAGAAATACGTCATTCTGACAAAAGTAAAAAAAAAATAGTCACAATAGTTGCTATATAAATCGTGTGGAAGCCACACATCAGCCACGTCATTAATCAAAATCTGAAGAAAAGAAGAAAAAGTTGGTCGAAAAATGTCATATTATAGATCCAGTAAGCAATATTGGACAATTGATATCGTCAGTACACGTACTCGACAATAACGTGTTTTAGTGGGTACATTTGAAATCATAAAATTGTTAATTTTATTAGTTTAATATATTTAAAAAAAATAAATATAAATACTATGAATGATATTTTCCAAAATAAAAAACTTCAAAAAGTAATTTTTTGTTAACATTCACTTTTAATTCCTTTAAAGTGGATGTAAGTATTGAACGCCATTGACACCGAATATTGTATATAGGTTCCTATTTTTGATTAAAAATTATATATTTGTTTTAAATAAGATTACATAAAAATTGTGCTATGTATTTAAATAATAATATTATAACTATTATATAATTTAGATAATTTAAACCTTGTAACATTTTACATTAAAATGAATTTATTAAGCAACAATTATCAAAGGTAATTGTGTACGTGCTAAGCAATAATAAGTCTTAATAATATTATATTTTTCGTAGTGTCCATATCTAGATAATAATGTAAAAAAAAATAAATACCTACTTTAAAGGTACCTAGTTTATATCAGAAATTTCGAAATTCGTGTCTATAGAATTACGAATGGATTATATATCTGAAACTAACATATTATGGGTACCATATTCAATATTGTTAGGGCAAATAATACTGAAAAAAAATCGTTTGCATAAATAGTAAATACTGGGTACCTACAAGGTACATGTTATTATTTTTATTTAGGTATATATGTGAAATGAAATATAAGAATTTCGTTTGATGGCTTATAATAATTGGTAGTTGCATTTATAAAAATGGATCATCCCTTTTAGTTTATACAGGTATAATAGTGTTTTCAAAATAAAAACACGAATTATCTTTTTCTGTGTTCAGTACTATATACTCATACTGACATGATAGGTATATACTTTATTCGCTTCTGTAATGTATTTCAGCGTGTACAAAGAAATATCATTTGTATATTCCACAACATTAATACTTTATAGTTGAACAATTTAAAACAATCGAAAACATAAACTATACTAAGATAGGTACCACATTATATTTTATAACGTGAATGGGATTTAATTAATTTAGAAAATCAAAGACAATATTTCAGATAAACCGTAGTTTAAAAATTCGGACACAAATCTTTTACTTGTTTTAATTTTGTCTAAAAGATTTTAAATTGTAATACAATTAGGCACCTACCCATACATACTTACAAAAAAACAGAAAGCTACTATTTGAAAAAAATAATATATATTTATTTATCTTATTGTGTCCAACTAATCTGAAAGTTGAAATAATACAACTTAATTGTTTATTCCGTATTAAGTGAGGTTTAATTATGTTTTAACTACCTACCTAATTTAAGTGAATTCAATACTTTTAATAAATTAGAAGTTATTGCTAATATTATGTACTTAAGATGCAAACTATTTTTTTACATCATTAACAAAAAAAAACTGGTACATTTTTATTTCTTATTGTTAGCTATTATCATATTATTGATCAACTATTTGTTTAATATTTCAAACGATTAACATATAAAAGATTTTGAAAACGTAGACAAATTGTCGGTAAAACGTACTTTAAAGAGATCATAGGAATTTAATATTTTAAAATTTATTATCAAATTAAACTTCGTATAAAGTGTTTTGGACAGTTGAATTAATATCAGATTCTACCATATCTTTAATAAAGTCATTGTTAGCGTGGTGAATCAAGAAACCGCGGAAATCAGACGAAGATTGATTGACTTAAAAGCTTGAATAGTCAGGTTTGCATTAAATGGTTTGGCTGTTCCCTACATTTTTGACATTATCTTCAAGTCAGTGTAAATTATTTTTCATTTTTATTTATAAGGAACACGTTGATGGACGTGACTGTTATTATATCTAATATCTATATACGATCGACTTTATTATTATTATATTGTATAGATTTTAATATTTATACTACAATATTTCAAACTTTTATAATTAGATATCTATGAACTGTGTAGACAAGTCTCATCAAATATATAATATGTGAAACGGTGCACCATACAGGAATAAAATTATTATTCTATGATAGTAATTTATTCCAAGGTTCATGTCATAATATCATGAAATCTATAACACAATTTAATTTCACAATATCCTTAATATCGTGAACTTTATCCAAAAGTATACATTTGAAAGGTTAATTTAAATAATCACATTTAAAAGAGTGTAGGTGCATACATACAGAAGTAAATCAGGGTTCAACACACTTTCAGTGGGCAGGGGCATGCTATCAGTGATAAATAAAGCATGTACCACTTATTTAGATTTACTTGTATATTTAGGCAGTTAGCGGTAAATGATCACACCAATATTGCTCACTAAATCAGTTATCACACATTTAAACATTTGACGGTTATTTCGATATTTAACTTGACGCGTTATTTACCTACACGCATACATAATGTTATCAAGTCTAGAGCGTTTAATCACCATCGATATGGATCCTTGAATGCTGTGAAAGTGTGAACTACAACAATATTCGATAAATTTACAATAGAGGCAATAAAATATAATATAGTCTTAAAATAGATTACTGTACGGACGAATAAATCTTAATATACGAACAATGGACAATGGACTTCGTGCCTCGACGGTCAGTCGTACAAAGACGTAACGGTTACGCTATTACGTCCGTCGGTGACTCCAACGTCCGTCGTCTGTTGAGAATTTCGAAAGTTCGCGAAGGTTTAATGATTGATACTCAGCCCTTAACGACTTTTCTGTATCCACGCACATACCCTCCCTTTCCTTACCCCTTTGATGTAGGTAGGTACCTACTACGCGTATTCATACGGAAAATGTAAAATATACGTTGCACGGATTGAGGCCAAGTGACGTACCTAGTACCTACTATACACTTTGTCATCTGATGTCAGTCTAAACATGGACACCCACAGAATTAAAGTTCAATCGGTGCGAAAAACCAGTAGGGTAAGCATATACCGTGAGTACTTCACCCACTCCCTAATCTCAATTCAAATTGATAACAACATACATCGGTACATGAAAAATTCGTTTAATCAGAAATCATATAAAAAAAGAATTATGTTGGCATGAAAATAGGCAAACTTAATAAAGATTTAATTATAAAAAGACACTCTATACTGTTCCATTTACCTATACCGTTTTTTTTTAGTTTTTTTTTTAGGTTTAGGTAGGTACTCGTATAGTTTAACAGTTATGTATTCACTTAGAATAATTATAAAGTGCAAACATTTATAAATAAATTAATAGCATAGGTACTAGGTAGTTTCGTAGACCCTTACTCCTTACTGCCTATCATGCTATTCAAGTAAATATTTTATAATAACATACCTTCTGAAATCAAGATTATATGGAATATTATAATATTTAGCAGAGCCTGGGTGCTCGTTGTCAACACGTAGTCGGATGACGTTGAAACTGTTAACACTTTTGACGTACACACGCCAAACACTCCGTAGCACTCAAACGCATTTAGAATTAAATTTTTTATGTACCTAAGACAAACATTGTTTTTTGTCATTTACCTGACTGTAAAAAATGATTCTTCGTCACTGATCATCATGACGGTTATTATTAATATTTATGCAATACTGTAAACATTTATAAAGTCCTAATATTATTTACATGTTAGGTTCAAAATTACAGGATTTCTAGGAGTCTCTTGTATCCAATTAATTCTGATCGTGGAATCACACGATTCATGCTTAACAGATATGTTATTTAACTTGGCCGGTTTATTTGAATATAATTAAAACCGTTATTATACATTGTAAGCAATAGCCTTAAGACAAAACTTTTTTTAGGTTTGATACATTTTAATTTCTACTTTTGATGTAATAAACATTATTTTATGTCAAAATTCCTTAACAGGTGTTTCATCGCTTATAAAATAATTGTATCATAATATAACAAACTACCCACTTCAATAGCTGGTAAATAAATATTATCCAGAAAAGTGCTGCTGTTCCGATTTTATTTATTTTTTCATTGTAAATAATTTATGTTGTAATATTTCCCTCGAGCATTTCGATTTATGTACATTGCAAACGTTAATACAATATAAAATATTTATTTTTTGTCACAAATTTAAAAAATGAGCATATCTCTATAAGCATACATTTTAAAAGAAAGAGGAAAAATGTACAATAACACAGGATTAGTATTATTTTAGTTAATGCAAACTGTATTTAAAAGCTTAAGCTTATACGACCATATCATTATTATTGATGACTTAAATACTATTTTTTATTTAAATATAATGTATATGCACCTCATTTTTTTAAATTATGGTAATAAATAATAATGTCGATTTACTATTTCATTTTTAGTCGCACATTTTGTTATTTTGAGGTTTATGTTATTATTACTTTATATGATATTCATTAAACGGTGGTAACAATACGATTAAAAACTTTAAAATTTCAAATATATTATTAGAAAGATTGTTAAACTGAGATATCTTAGACTTAATTTGTGTGTATAATATTCGAAAATAACCTATAGATAACAGTTAGTTGCTACGAATAATTACGACTGAAGAAGTTTTAAACATTTTAATCGTATCACTGTTTACTGACAATTAGTCTGTTAAAATCATTAATCCATATTAGTCTGTTAAAATCATTAATCCATATTAGTTATATTTGTTTTTTAGATTCTGAGTGGTGTATTGGTTTCTAATTAATATATTTTAACTTTTAACTTTCATTTTCAATATAATATTTATTTTTTTTTTTTTTCTAAGATATTGAATAAAAATGTTAATTTTGAGAGATAATCATTTGTAACTCCGAAAATATTGATTAGAATGACGAAACCCATTTATATTAGAAAAATCGATTTCAATGAGCCAGAAAATGGCTATTTTTAATACTTAATATTTTTACTGATTATCTACATATTTTAGCATAAAAGTCTATAAATAATATATTATGATAGAAGGTATTAAATTTTTTTTTCATTAGGTATTGATCATAATTTTATTATGTACAACTGCAGCCGCTATGACCATTAGCTTACATAATTTTTAATATTGTATACTGAATAATAAAACATTTCCTATTTTTTAGTTATTATTTAAAACAGAGCATAAGAAATATATCGATAAGATCAAAAATTAAAATTAATCTGTCATTTACAAACCGTCTATCTAGACCAATATTTACCTTAATTTATATATTCAATGAATGAAAACTGCTGGTACTACTGATTTCTATCAACGGATGATTTGTTTTTGGATCCTTTGAGTTTGTCTGTTGCTACATAAAAACCGTTTTCGGCTCGGACCAGTGGACAGTGGAGGTGTTCAAATATTTTATGTTTTGCAGAACGAGGATATCGAATGGGGGATGAACAATCCCTCATTGCTCCCCCCTCTTGAATCGTCAACCAGATACAATTTGGCCAACGACGAAATAAATAAAAGTTGAATCTGTAAGATAACCAACAATCTCGGTCTAGTCACGGGTCCTGTCGGATGAGGCTCGGGGAATTACGGCGATCACTCCCCTCCTCAAAGGTATATAGTGGTGACTATAGGAATCGCCACAGGACAATGTTATATCCGTCTCACGGGTGGTGTTCGAATAGCTTTCGCGTGTCTACGAATCTTAACTCTCATTGCTTCAATGGACGCGGAGACAAAGTAATTCCGTTTAAATGCGTTTAACGGTTGTACGAAAATGCCACGTGGGACATTGTTGGGGAGTCGGTAATCCGCCTCCGTCCTCGAAGCGTGACGTCTCTGGAGAAACGGCCGTCATACTGCAGTTGACAAGCAACCAATTCGCTTGCGGGGTGTTGCTGGTGGGCTCTTGCACGGGGTCGAGTGACGTTTGTATAATAATATAATAATATCGCGATAATGCATAATAATAATAATAACCGTTTTCAGTTAACATTTCTCCCGTATGCCAGCCAAAACGGCAATAATTGAACGAATGCCGGGGGCCGGTGATCCTTATAGTGACATACGCCGCAGTCGGTCCCGTACCTTCTCTCCACGACATCAACTAATCCCGGGATCTCAATTAGTGTGCTGAGCACTGTAGCAGTCTATCGGTATGGTTCTTATAGGCCTTATATCCCGAGAGGAACACCGTTCCTTTTTTTAATTCATACTAAATTGCACCCATCGTTATTTGTTTCATCAAAAATAGACAATAGCAGGCGTATTGACGAATAGTTTTTGGGATCACTAGTTCATAGCATTAAATTGTTTATAATATTATCTTGTCCCGATGAAATATAGTGACGATTCTAGACAAGTGTCAGGGATCTTCTCTTTAAAAGAAGATTATCTTTGATTTTTTGATTTTTTAATGACATCGAGTGTTTCAAAGATATTTATTTTAAAGCCAAGGAAATAAAATTACATCCGTTGACGGTCGAACATCAGTAAATACAAAATTTAAATGTCAATACATTTAAGTTGTTATAAATTATTGAAAACAATTTATAATTAATATAATATATTTTTTGGTGCCTGAAATTATACGTAACTTAATAATAAAAGCTTATTGAATTAGTCCCAGAAAAAAATCGTGCATCATTATCAATAAAATAAAAGGTCTACAGATATTCATAAACCTTGGTTTGGACAAAGGTTAAGTTTACTGGAGGTCATTAATTTTCAATTCTAAATATAAATGTAATATATATTATTGGATAGAATATAGTATAAATAATTAAATAAGGATGGATAGTTAAAGATTTGGAAAATTTAATCATTTGAATAAATGTTACACCCTCATCAATCACAGCTGCCATCGAAATGTTTTAATGTGTCATATTTTATAACATCTTTTAATTTTAGAAATATTAAAAATATTAGGGGAAAAATGAATTAATATTGGTATGTATGAAAAAGAATATAGCCTAAAAGAAAATTTCAATCTTTATTTCCTACTGCGTTAATCAGGTTGTTACTGAAAACTCTATAGTTTTTATAGATTTCATAAAAATAGTTTAACAAAATAAATACAATATTACACTCATGACTTTATATTTTAATAGGAATATGATATTATTTGAATTTTTTTGGTTTCAGCTATACAGAATATTATTCAGATTACATAATCTAGATAATATTCTTTATAATTGAAGTGAACATTAACATTTTTTGGACTATTTAAATACATAAGGTTTATTAAATAAGTTGGCGTACATGTGTCTTATTATATATTTATATATTTTTTTTGTGAGTCATTTTATGATTAAATCGTTGAAAAGTATACAAGGTTCTTTGCAAGTTTTTTAACAGTAATTTAAAAATATCAAAACATTATCACATTATTTTTTATAAGAGGCTCAAAGTTCAAATTTCGGCAAAATTTGATATTCAAACGTAAAATAACAATTTTTGGTCAAATAATTGTAGTTGTTTGGTAGGTAGTAATTTTCAAAAAATAAAAATGATAGATATTCAAAACACTATATTTTTTACTTATATTATGATGTTATAAATATTTAGTGTATATATTTAAGCTATTCATTTATTCACTCCATATGCACTATGTCGTAATTGACTCATAAGTACAGTGAAAAATTATTGGCAAAAATTAGCTTAACGTACAACACTGAGAAAATACTCATAATATATCATATACAATATATCATATAGAGATTATCCTTGACAATAGATGCTGATCCACTGAAATCCTTTGCACAGACTCATTTTTTTGTGTGCAATAACGACGAGCACTCAAACCGCGAGGCGTGTTCTTTTATGTGACTTGTAATTTTCTTTAAAACAACTTTTATTTTTAACTTCTAGATTATTATATTTACCGTATATATTATTCAATACCTATAATTGTACTTGTCATGTAATTTCTTCATTGCGTCCCTTATTATTATACATGTGTGTATACCTAATTAAAAAAAAAAATGATAAGTGCTATTATATTTAATAACTTAAAATTGTATCTCTAAGTCTTAGACACAGCATGATACTGTCATAAACCAAGTTCCACTCAAAGTTAATTCTGATTTATTATTATTTTCAAAAATAAAACTATCTAAATCTGTTTTGTGCGGATGAGGTGAATGAATAGTTTGATAATAATAAAGAAGGATGATATATGTAAATATAAGAAGTGGAGATATGGCCATATTTTTTTCACTTAAATCACTGATTATAAGTACGGGTGTAAAAAAAGAAAACCACCATACATTGCTTTTTCCTGCTGATTACTATTTCAATCTAAAATAAGGAACATTAGAACAGACTTCGTTTACAAAAACAATTGTATGTATCAAGTATAAAATAATATATTTAGACATAAGTTTAAACAAAATATTAATTAATGTTCAAAGATTTTCTGAAAAATAAATGATTCTTTACAAATATTAGAATCGAGCGTTGATATTAATATCAAAAGCAAATTTTGGTTAAAAATGTAAGATATTTTTCAGAAAAATATAATAAGACATACCTATTATAATAAATATAAAATAATATAAAATTTTATATAAATAATTTACTAAAACTTTTTGTTGTGAATAATATCGAGTACCCACCCATCCATATAAATTATAATTTGTATTATTTTATTATTTTAATATCATAATAAACTAGCTAATTAATTAAAAATGGAATTTTATCATTTATATATTTATATTTTATATGTATTAAGTAAGAACAAAATATATTAAAATATTATTACACTATTATTAGGTTATCAAGAAATAAAAAAAATAGGATTACATTGAATAAGTGATTGTCAGTCAAAACGATTACGAGATAGGAAAAGATTATTTGCATATACTTTTATTGAAGTACAACAAAATATTAAAAATATATACAAGTAAAAGTCGTAAATCACTTGGTTGACAGATGCACATTTTTTAACACACTTATATTGTCAGGAATTTTGTGTGAATGCTTACACTTTTTGTACGAGTAGTTTAGATTTTGCAATTTTGTTTTATATTTAATAATCAATACGAATAAGGCTAATAATCGTAAATAAATCATCCTAAAAATGAATCCAATGTGTATGCGTGGACATTTGGCAGTGTGTGGGTAAAAAAGAAGTAAATTTAGCCATTTCTATTAAGGTTAGATATCTATTAAGATATCTACTAGAAAAGTGTGTTTTATTTTCGTTTTTTATTTTACTTAAATATTATTTAGGAAAAACCCATTGCACTCAGTACAGAAATAAGGCTATTTTTCGTTTCCTGAAAAGAAATAATTGTGACTTATCTTCTTTTACTCGCACATTGCACATAGTCCATATGTTATACTGTATAAGTACTTTGATAGTCCAGTGAACGTTCGGACGGCATATTAATCCATTTATAGTAACTTGTCCAAATTCTAGGAACATAATTAACTTATTCACTTATGAAATTAATTTATCTACAAATTTCGGTATTTGGAATCCCCTCAATCAATAATTAGTACCTACCCTACCTATCGTTCTATTGTTTGATTTTTTTTTGTAACGAGAGTTGAGGCCTTGAGGCAGGGACGGATCCAGGGGAGCCTAAGGGCCCAGCCTCCCCCTCCAGACATATTTTTTTTATAAATTTAAATATTATCTATTAAATAACAAATAAACAAAATCTTAACTTCTTTTCACATTGTCGCTTTATATATTAAAAATAATCAATAATTTATATATCAAATGGATTACCTATACTTACTATTATGAGAACATTTTTGAATTAAGAATAAAGTCATTCCCGCGTGGGCAGTCCGCGACTGTGCGCACGCATTTATCCGACGCTCGATGGTTATCCTCGTATCTCTATCAAAATACAAACGGAAAACATTATATCTAGTATCGAACTCAAGCTACTCAAAATCCTCACCATTCTCAGATGTACCCTGCAACAACATCCCATCAGCAGGGTTATATACTATAATATACTCACTAAAATAATATTAAAAATATTATTCACCTCTCACACATTACGATACTTATGCAACCAGCCGCAGGCACCGCTCGTTTAATAACCTTTGGACTGTCGATAAAATAGCGTCATTATGCCGCAGATAAACAACCGGACCGTATCCCCAATTAAAATTGTTGACAATAAAATCGTTAAATCAACGGACAAAAATAATAAAACAATCAAAAAAACGCTCGCTATCTACTTTACCGCCACAATCACCTACAACATTAAACATAAATAAATCAAAGAAATTCGTTACCCCCCACCGCTACTCAATCTTCGCGCAAGATGATTCGGAACCTTTTATCGCCGACGACACTGATACTGTTGAATCGCCTAACCATTAAAATCCGGCGTAAATACATACCATAAACGATACACCAAAAGAAACACTGCCTCCACCTATATTTATCGAAGGCGTAATCGACTTTCTTCAACTAAGGAACAGCTTCATCGAAGAAATCGGTCCAACTAGCTTCTCATGCAAATCTACTTCAAACTACCTAAAAATTCGAACAAATAATCTTGATAACTATAGAAAACTAATCCACTTCCTAAAAGGAATCAATGCACAATTTCACACGCATCAACTCCAAGCTGATAAACCACTCAGAATAGTCATCAGAAATCTTCACCCGTCCACCCCAGTAACTGATATAGCATCAGCAATTGAAGAGATAGGACACTCTGTCAGAAATGTGATTAATATTAAACACGCCCAAACAAAAACTCCACTCCCCATGTTCTTCGCCGACCTCGATCCACAAGGAAGCGACAGTGATATCTTCTCCTCCATCACTACTCTGTTTCACACAAAAGTAAAAATAGAAGAACCTCATAAAAAACGCCAAATCCCTCAATGTCAAAATTGCCAGTCATATGGCCACACTAGAACATATTGCGCTCACAATCCAAAGTGTGTTAAATGTGGAAACGACCATCCCACATCTTCCTGTGAAAAATCTCCAGACCTCCCAGCAAAATGTGCCTTGTGCGAAGGAGCACACCCTGCAAACAACAGAGGATGCACCATATACAAACAACTATCCCAAAGACACCTCAACATCTCAAGTACAAAACCCAACTTCCAGCAGCCATTCAACTTCAACTCCACACACCAGCCCCAACACCAACAATCAAATAAAGAACACCTACCAAAACAACGTACGTGTGCAAATGTAACAGAGCGTCACCCTCCTCTCAATAATATCCCGGCTCCAACAAATAATAACGAACTATCCTTTTCTAAATTCATAGAAGAATTTAAATCAATCATAAATCTTCTTATTTCCCTTCTCACTACTCTTATCTCAAGTCTCCTCCCTAATAAAAATGCCAACTAATAAAATGACTTCAAAATCCCTCCTTATCCTAACTTGGAACTCAAATGGTCTAACAAACCATATAGACGAGATACTAGCCATCCTACAAAATAATAGAATAGATATCGCCTTAATATCTGAAACGCATTTTACGCACTCATCACACCTCAATCTCCCAGGTTTTAATATTATTAAAACCAATCACCCAGATGGCACTGCTCACGCAGGAGCTGCTATCATAATAAGAACATCCTTGCTATTCTATCCCCTACCACCATATCAAACAGTCGTGTGGTATCCGCACAACACTCAACAATATTCCCATAAATATCTATGCAGTGTACAGCCCGCCACGCCACACAATCACCAAAACCCAATATGAAAACTTCTTCAACTCTCTTGGCCAAAAATTCATTCTCGGAGGTGACATAAATGCTAAAAATACACAATGGGGTTGCCGCGCAAATAACCCTCGCGGAAATATCATTAACGCCCTAACGCAATCACGAAACTACAAAATACATGCTCCGCCCTCGCCAACATACTGGCCCACCTCCCGAAAAAAAAATCCATACATTCTCGACATATTCTTAACCAAAATTCTAAACAATCTTCACAGTATAGTAATCAACTTAGATGACCTCTGCTCTGACCACTCATCGGTTCTCCTCACAATCGACACTATGCCACCAAACAAACCAAATAAATCTACTTTAACTCAAGGCACTATGGACTGGGTAACCTTCAGATCCTCCCTTGAGGACAAAATAAACCTCAACATAAGTCTAAAATCTCCCAATGATATTGATGAAGCAGTTAACTGCCTCACAAAATCCATACAAGAAACGGCATGGTCCTGCTCTTCCCCTCCCACTCCCAAAAGCACCACTAAAAACCTCCCCTTCTTTAATAGCGGAAAAACGAAAAGCCTGAGCCACCTGGCAGAGAACTAGATTCCCATCCGACAAACGTGTTTTCAATAATCTCACAAATAAACTCAAAAGACACCTTGCCCAAATTAGATCTGAAAACTTCACCAAATATCTATTAGCTCTCTTTTCAAGTGACAATTCACTCTGGCAAACTACCAGAAAAATACTTCGTAGTCAACCCAGTTCCACCCTTGAGAAAAGCAGATGGAACATGGGCAATAAACGACACAGAAAAATCGAATATATTCCGTCACCATCTGGACTCTATATTCAAACCACACGCCGATATTCTCTCCACTAGCCAAATTCACAAAGTAAATGACTTCTTACTCTGTCCATTGCCAATGAGTCTCCCTCCCAAACACATACGGCCAAACGAAGTTAAACATACTATAGACAAATCTGCTCGAAAGAAAACCCCAGGCTTCAACCTAATAACCGCTGAAGTAGCTTCTCAACTACCCAAAAAAGTCATACTTTTATTAACTCATATATACAATTCTATGATAAGAGTATAAGACTAACTTACTTCCCTGCTCTATGGAAATT
>NC_042494.1:113007958-113018808 GCF_005508785.2 Acyrthosiphon pisum | reverse complement strand
CGATAAAGTGTGGCACCAAGGTCTCCTTTTCAAACTGAAAACCATCTTCCCGCCCTACTACTATCTATTATTCAAATCATACCTCGAAGACAGGAACTTTGTTGTACGCTCTGGCTCAGCCTTATCTGAAATAAATCCCATCCATGCTGGAGTTCCCCAAGGCGCCATAGTAGCTCCTCTTTTATTCAATCTATACACCTCCGACCAACCAACAACCAACCATACGATCACAGGTGACTTTGCCGATGACAAAGCTATTATGGCACTTAACTCAGACCCTGAAATAGCCTCCAACCACATTCAAGTCCATTTAAATCTTCTCCAAACCTGGTACAAAGATTGGGGAATAAAAATAAATGAATCAAAATCAGCCCACTGCACATTCACTCTAAGACCTAGAAACTGCCCTACCATGACCCTCAATAACCTACCCATTCCACCCACACAAAATGTCCGATATCTCGGACTCCACCTGGATCGTCGATTGACCTGGGCCCACCACATCCATACCAAACGTATTGCCATGAATAACCGATCCCGTCTTCTCCTCACATCTAAACACATTAATCTGAACAACAAAATACTTTTATATAAATTGCTACTAAAGCCCGTATGGTCATAGGTAGAGCGCGGATTCCTATGCAATTGCATATTTTTTTCCTTTTAATATTTTTGGATTTTTGTCAGTTATCTCCACGAATCATCATAATTTGAATCTAATGGTGACATTTTTTTTTGCATATTTCTGCATATTTAAAGGTTATTGCATATTTTTGCATATTTTGGCAAAATTCAAAATTTATTGCATATTGAAGTGAAAATTTAAAAAAAATGTATAAAATAATATTTTGTCAAGTAGAAAAATTAAAACTAAATTTTATAGTCACTAAATAATAATAATTTATATATTATATTATATTTATTTATAACATTATAAGATAAATAAATAATCGATTACGACGTAATAACTTAATCGCTTTTGCTGTGTCGGTCGGTTATCGTCATACCACTGGGCACTCGGTTACATCGTTTGTCGTTGTCTGTAAATAGTGAACATGCCGAAACTTGAAATGCATATGATTATTAATTTTAATAATAAATTAAGTTGTTCAGAAAATTTCCTAAATTTTTTTTTTTTTAGGCGTTTAAGTTATTAATATTATAAGTTTTGTTGTACATTTTAAATAAATAAAAAATTCTTGCATATTTTTTTACATATTTTTATGATTTTGACTGCATATTTTTACATATTTTCATGATTTTGACTGCATATTTTTTGCATATTTTCATGATTTTTACAGCATATTATATGGCATATTTCGATACTTTTAAGTGCATAAAAATCCGCGCTCTAGTCATAGGTATACAACTTAGGGGTTCAGCCAAACCATCTAACATAAAAAAAAATCAAATATTCCAATCTAAATGCCTTCGACAAATTACCAAAGCACCTTTTTACGTCTCAAACGATACACTCCATGAAGACCTGTCTGTTCCAACAGTTCAACTCGTAGCCAAAACTCTGTATAAACGATTCCACTCAAATCTCTCCAACCACCGCAATCCTCTAGTCTCAAACTTATCCACCTCAGCATTTCACGTGACCCTGGAAGACGTTTAAAACGAAAATGGTGTCGGGACCTCCTGACTGAATAAAAACCCATCCACCAACTCCCAGAAGTCCCATCACTGGATAGATTCTTTTGCTCAAGTCTTCAGTCCCCATTTATTAATCTATTACAACATCTTACGCTTATTGTAAAAATAATATATTTATAGATTGTGTAATAAAACTAATTAAAAACAAAACAAAAAAAAAAAGAATAAAGTATAATATTTTATTATAATAATTGGATGTGTTGTAAAAGAAATGTTGGGGCCCCCCAGACCTTTGCTCTGGATCCGTGACTGCCTTGAGGACCTAATGAAAAAAAAATACTGTGTTTTTCACAAATATATTACTAAATTAAACTAATTTGATCATTTTTAGACATATTATTGCATTCTATTATGTAAAAAATTGTTCCGACAAATTTTATTATAACTTTATTTTAATATACAAAATTTCTATTTTTTAAATTACTAATTTTAATATTATGAATGGTTAAATTTAAGCTATCTAGTATCTGTAGCCATCTTCCAGCCACTTTGTGCGCCTCAATATTCAAGAAGGAAATGTCAGCCGTCCTAATACAAAATCGACAGGGTAGTATTTCAGCCACTTGAGTAAGTTTTCCTTTCTCATCTCGTATCAGTAAAAAGAGTTATCCCTCCTCTATTCAGGTGACTTATTCGTGTGTGACACCTCCAACTTATGTTATACTTGCAGTGCTGGTTCTCCTCTTTCAATATACTATATACTTATATTTCTCTTATTTTTTACTCAGCCACAATGTAAACAATAAAAATATATTATTGTGAACGGGTTTGTTTACAATAATATTTTATTTTTTATTTTATTTTCAAGGTGGATTTATCTAGATGACAAGACAATTATTATTTAAATCTGTTACGAAGCTCTGGAACATACCCGTAACGTTCAAAGAAGGATATTTTACTTATTTTTACCGGTATACGTCGTAGATACACTATTAAATGCTTATTACGATCATAACAATATAGTTCTGCGATATTTATATAAAAATTTATAAAAATAATTATAAAAAAAAGTTGAATATTATAATAATGTTCATGTCTATCAAGATAATATAAACTTACTATGGATGAGATACCAAAGCAGCTAATATATGCATAAAACATACACCGTGTGTATTTTATAGAAAATATACTATTGAGGGTGTTTAGAAACTTTAAATGGGTTAAACTTTGCGCGTTTGCATATTGTCATTATTTCTGTACTCTTATAGCTGTGTTCCGTATAATATTATAGTTTCTCTAAAAATATGAAAACATCAGTATGATAATATCATAGTATAAAAATAAAATAATAACTTTTCCATGAAAAAAAAACATTGTCTATATAGGTAGATGAAACAAACAAATAATAATATTCATAATATTTATAAAAATATAATTACCAAAAAGACAATGTTACCCGGAGATACCTACTCTCAAATTAGCATTGTTGATTATAAGGATAAAACTGTACCATAAGGCTTAAAGAATGAATTACAAACATGAATGATGAATTTTAAAATTAATCTATATAATATTTATATTTATTGCATTGCATTGTGAAATCCGTCTTAATGTGTACAGAACTTCAGCTTGTGAGACAAACGTATTTTTTATACTGCCTCGCATTTACGTTCTATGATTGGCAAGAGTGTCACTTGATTGCATTGGTAAACATAATAATAACGACATATATTTCCATTTTTCAAACCAAATACTCAGGGCCGATTTACCTATGCACCGTTGTTATGGTTATTAATTCATCAGCATCTATATCTTCCAAAGGAATGAAGAGCATCTCCTGTTAATAATCTATTCCTATTGAATTTCTTTTGGGTCTGAAAACGGGCTTCGTCAATCTGCATTGGGCTTTGTAAATTTCCGAAAATGCATGAAGTTAGCAGAGCATTTTGAGCATTCATTTCCGCTAAATACCATTATCTAGTACTCAATTTGTGTTCAATTTTACTCATGTTGTAGTAATGTAGTAGGTACCTCTGGTAGGCCTAGTGATGTAAGCTTGAAAATTTTCAATTGAAATTTTTTTTATTCATTGAAAATTTTGAAAATTTAAATTCTAATGTATTTCAATTAATTTTTGAGGTTGAATGGTTGGTATCACTGTACCACAGCTATTCATTTTGATGGTTATCAATGTTCTTCTAATATTAAAATATATATATAGATAAATAAATAGATTATATAAATAGAATATATTTAAGTTTGATATATTAATTTGTTAATTATAATATAAGCGTTTAATTTGTACTTGCATAGTAACATGATGTTAGTATGTTACCACTTGCAACCAAGTACCAACTAACAAAAGACTGTTTGATTTAAAATAATTACCTACTTTGTGATCTATATATATTTTTTAAGTTTGATATATATATTAATTTTTTATTTTCTAAGATAAGCGTTTAATTTGTACTTACATAGTAACAAGTTGTTACCACTTATTACCAAGTACTAACTAACAAAATACTGTTAGAATTAAAATTGTTTTTATATTTTATTATTTTCAAATTTAAATATATTCAAATACTTTATACAATGTCTGTTTCATTTTTTTTAAAATTGTAACAAGTATAATGTCAGAGTCAAACAAAACACTTATAATAGAAAAAATTATAATTTGGTTAAAATTGTGGAAGTGACTCAACCAATAAATTACATAAAAAATCAATAATTGTAATTTATAGCAAAACGATTATTTATACACTCAACATTTACACTGAAGTAAAAATACATTTTTAATAAAAGAAAAAAATGCACATTAATGGGTATAAATAGTAATAAAAGTACATAGTTTGAAATATAACTATGAATATATGAATAATAATATAATTACAAGTTATAAGTTATAACTATAACTATATAATATCAAAAGATTTATTTGATAAGAAATTAATATGATAAATTATAAAATTTTCAAAATTTTCATGTTTTTGAAAATTTACATCACTAGGTAGGCCTCTGCAGTCTGTTTAATCTGCCTTTTTATTTTTATTTTATTTAGCTTATATTTACCATCAATTGTTCTTATTGTCCTTTTTTTGGTAACAGATTGAATAAAAAAAACTTATGAACCAAAAAAAAAAAAGTGCTCAATTTCCCACCGTGATGATAGGTATTCCGTATTTGGCATCAGCGGGTTAACTACTAGTACCAAAATCAACCATATAAGCCGTTATATTTAGTGCACAATTAATATTTAGTATGATTTTACGGTGGATACCATTTAAACATTTAACGTTTTTCCTTTAGTCTTCAAGACTGCTGTGCACACCTCTCGGTTGAAGTTGAACTAGTCGGTGGCATACTCATTACTTATTCCTGTCTGATCCATTAACATTTGAGTGGGAAATTCTAATACGGACACAAATACGAGTTCAAAAATTGTACGAATTGTTACGCACTGGTTGCAACACGTCACGTAACGATGTTGTTATCGTATAGACTTTTTTTTTACACCAAAAAATAGTCAGCCACTTTCCATTAAGAAATTTCTTACAAATACCTACGTTTCCTACGAATTATCGGGTGATTGTAAACTCGGCCGAGGAAAAAAAAATGTTCGAAAGGTCTATTGTAAACTCGGCCCCTGTTTTTTCAGGTAAAAATAATTTAGGTGTAAACTGGGCCCGGGGTTTTTACAGGTAAAAATGATTGACGTGTAAACTCGGCCTGAATAAAAATATAATATGTATAATATTTTTGAGAACAATTTAGAGGACACTATGTGGAGGTGATAATCATTATCCTCCAAAAATTAATTTCATATTTTGATTCATAATATGAAGTTCGTTATATAAATGTAGAATTCACTAAAATTGTGAAAAAAATTAAGTAATATATTTCAGTATTAAAAAATATAAGTAAAATGTATCCATGTAAAATAAGTGTAGAAAAGTGTACAAATATAATTAAAACTGTAGTGCAATAGTAAATAATGTAAGGTTATATTATAATATAAATCTATTTTTTAAGTAAAAAGTCACGTGTTTGACGTATCTATTCACTCACCGATATATACACACCTATACATAGGTGCTATTCCTAACAAATTGTTCCTTTTATTATATTTTATAATAATAATAATAATAATTGTTTATTCAACGAATAAAACGGGCAAATTGCCCAATAGTACAAGTAAATAAATAAGTTATTACAATAAATTGATATGAAAATCGAACAATAACATAAATGCATATTAATAATAAGATAGAAATTTTATTGGTAAAAATAATTATGGGGCCGAGTTTACAACCGTCCTTTTTTATCATTTTAAATTTCCGGGCCGAGTTTACAATCGACCTATGTCATTACCTAAAATTTTCGGGCCGAGTTTACAACAAAAAAGGTAACCGCGGGCCCAGTATACATTTGCCCGAATTATCTTCGCACTTTTTAATAAACGTTTTTTTTTCTAAAAACTGATCTGCGTGCATTTGGCCCTGATGTAGAACAAAATTCACAAAACGCCATCGTAGCCAATACGATTAATAAACAATATACGTTATAACATACTTACTACAAATTACAGTATGAATATCATATGTTAATAAAAATATCAGAAACAAACGATTGCTGCGAGAAATCTGAATATAACGTATTTAGTCGATCATAAGAGCGTATAGAACACCGAGTGTAGAACGAGGAATAATGCATACGATATTAGCACCAACTTGTATTTTTTTTATACATATTTATATACTATACAATCAAGTACCAATAACTTTCATTAATATATGTTTGATCAAAAAATAAACAGAACGGCTTCTAGGAAATTTTCAGAATATTAAAAAATATAATCCAACAAAAAAATCAAAGGTACCTATAAAATATGTACGATTATTAATTGATGTGTATTGATTAGAATTATTTTACAAATAAATACTTCAAAAAAAGTTCTTTGGTTTTTTTATTAGATTTTTTATCGCATATTATGCCATAAATTCTATACATCTTGAATCGAGGTCGATGATTTATACATAGGTCAGTGACTGGGTATAACTTATTAGTTATTTGGCGTGTTGAGTTACAGAAATAGCTCAGTTCACTTTACCGAACACCAACTCTAAAAATGGTTATCTAAACATTTTATTCATTACTTTAAACTTAACAAAACCAAAAAAAGAAGACGGAATGAATCAATATTTGTGAAAACAATAATTTTATTTTTGTTTATTTTTAAATTTTTAATTTCCAAGAAATAACATATTGATATCATGATAATATTATTTTACAAGTACAATATTTTATTTTGAAGAATATGATAATGCTTCAGACCATTAAAATTATTTAAACCTTATCGATTTTTTCCATTGGTGGGAAAATAAGTTTCGCATTGTTTACGGACAGGGAAACGATAATAATACGCTAATGGATAAGCTCTTTTCTTTCCAAAAACTGAGTCTATTCAGAACTACTACAACTGTAGATGGTAAAAACAATGCCAGCGTGAGATTCTATACTCTATATGGATGCAATAATAACGGCTAAACGATTATATTGTTATCAAACCATTCACACTACTCATAAAACATTATAATATAATATGCGCCTTCAGCAGCTGGTGACACACACAACAAGAAATGTTTTAGGTAAACATAATATCATTGATTTTAATTATAACAAAATATAATAATTTATTAAATATAGATAATAATAATAATTACTACCAAGCTTACAAATAGCTATGAAGTATAAGAACTACAAGTTTAAGAAAAATATTACTTATTAGATTATCGCGGTTTCTCTTATATTTTTTTATATATTATTAAAAGTGATAAAATAAAAATGACATTGACAGTAGTAATTAAAAATCGTCACTAATAATAATTTAAATTTAAAATATTATGAATGGAATTTAAAACAAATATGGTCACCAATAATATTAATATAATACTGCCGTAAATGTGTGCAGCTCAAACGGTTCATAATGCAGTTTCTTGGTGATATTTTTAAAACGTATAATAGCTGGTACCGTAAACGTGCCATGGACATTTACAACACAAATACAATTATTATAATAAAATATTATATACTTTATTCTTAATTTAAAAATGTTGTCATAATAGTAGATATAGGTAATCAATGTGATAAATAAATTATTGATTTTTTAATATAGAAGGCGACAATGTGAAAATAAGTGTATTTGTTATTTAATATATAATATTTATCTTTATAAAAAAATATGTCTGAATCCGTCCCTGTATTGTCTACATAATATATAGTAATGATTGCGTTTGTCGGGTGTTTCAGATATTTTTCTTCCTCACGTCGTACGCGATACCACTGGCTATCATATGCATCCTTTACGTGCTGATGCTGATGAGACTGTGGAAAGGAGTGAACCCAGGCGGGCAGCCACCGTCGGCCGAAAGCCGGAGAGGCAAGAAGCGTGTCACCCGAATGGTCGTCGTCGTGGTCGCTATATTCGCCTTCTGCTGGTTCCCGATACAGGTACGTGGTACCAACAACTACCTGTAAGCTTCTTGAATTTTATTTTATTTTTTCGAGTTTCATACCGGAAACTATATGGCCATTGGCTGTCTTACTTTGTGAATTACAACGAGTGTATCGACATATATTATTAGGTGATTTCTCTATTGTCGTCGTTTTGGTCGCGGGTAATACACGGCGGCCAAGGTATATAGGGTACCTATACGTTTTCCCTTTTCGGGAGCACAATAAATTACGTACGATTATATTTTGTACAATGTTACCGTTTGTTTATGCCTTACTGGCTGATCCTGCAGCACGCGGGTTGCCTGAGACAAATTAAATGGCTGTGGATTTACCCTTCTATAACTCTATTAGAAATGTAAGCTGCACAGATTTTTAACTCAGTTATTTGGGCTGTTTTTATCAAATATAAAATACAGGCGTATACAGTTATATATATCCAAACATAATAACTATTTTATTTACCCGCAGGTAATACAATAACGGTGAAAACCCCGTCAACATAGGTTAATTTGTTTCAAAGCCTTTCCCAGACAAACGGACAAACAGACAGACAGACAGAAATTCAAATGTATAATATGTGCTTGTCTCGTGAAATATCACATTTAATTTTGCACGTTTATAAAATATCACAGCGTAGGTATATACAATTTGAATACTATTCTTTTGTGATACGCAAGATGTATTACCTGACTCCGGCCGGGTGAAGAGTAATCGATCTATATATCGTTTTCCGTTTTTCCCTTATAATATAATGCAATGCCTGTCAAAACCCCGTTAAAATTGGTTCATCTGTTTCGAACCCTTTCCTGGACAAACAGATAAACTGACAGACAGACAGCAAAATGTATCTGTGCGTGTTTCATACAATATTACATATAATAATCTTATATGTTTAAAATCACAGTATATAATATACAATTTGAATACTTTTAATTTTTGATAGTTACGCATGGTACTTAAATAAAAGGAAAAATGGCGGGCAAGTGGTTACCGTTCTGCTGTACATATTTTAGGTTTCATGTGGGTCACTGTAATAGTGTGATGGATGTGTTGAATTTGAATTCAAAGATATAACACCATTGTATAGTAATGTAGGTATACAATAAAAACGATTCTGAGCGAAGATCATCTGTCAGCACTCGGCCTATATATTACTATAAGTAAGTATATTTTATGATATTATTGCTATTAAAGTAATTTATTTTACTATGTATTAGTAAACTAGTAGGTTGAATTAATTTTTGCGAAAAATATTTAAAATAATTTCATATAACTTAAAAATGTTTAGTATCCACAAATAATATTTTTAAATAACTAAAAAATAACTGAAATATTATTATCCGTTTAAAATTGAAATATATAATTTTGCTCAAAGTTAAACTAAAATATCTATTAAAATAAACTGTGTTTTTATACTCCTATAGGAAATACAATCCTGAAGTCACAGTTGTAATAATGTCGTTTTTTTTTACTCTCCTTTCTTCAGTTGAAATTAGTTGAACTTAACACAAGTAAATCACAAATTGTAATGACCGAATTAACATTTTTAACCGGACGTAATTATTCAAACATTCAAACGAATATAATATTCATATATAATAAATTATTATAAAAACATTATTTATTATAATAAAACCTATTCATTTTTTTATTTTTTTTATATGACTAAGACTATAGGTTTGTACTTCAAATATAATAATATTAAACCTAGAAAATTAAAATAAAATATAATTTAATATGGGAGGTAATACTAGGTATAATAATTATATTTTAATTGAAATACATATTTTAATTTTGAGCTGAGCAATAAATGTTAGTTTACTGGTGAATATCCAATGTTGAAAAAATCTTAACTTCAGACGCTTATAAAAAAAATATTTTGAATTTACGTTTTTTAATTTTTTAAATATTACACGAATAACATCTTATGATGAACCTTGTATTCATCTTTCAAGTTTTTTGAAAAAAATTGTAGTGGGACAAAAACATAATAATGAACGAAACTAAAAAATGTTAATATTTTTAGTACACCTACTCGTTTAGTTGTAATATTAAGATTTGGAAAAACAATGCAAGTATACAAGTTTTGTTAATTTACAGATGTTAAATTTTGTATACATTTTAAAACGCTATGTGAACTAAGTGAATTGTAAAATAGATATTGTTGTGAAAATCCCTAGTCATAGCGCAATTAATATCCGCTAGGACACTATTGAGCATTTACTTTTTTAGCAACACAATTGAGTTGTTTTTAAGTAATTTTACCACATTTAAACCAATGTTAACTATTATTTTCTCATATCTCTATGTTTTACGAGGTATATCTAATGTACTACACTTATCGATAATGTTATCGATTTATAAATTGGTTAGGTATATAATAAAACTTCCGTTTAAATGATCACAATGTTCGTTTATCCATGGGGATAACTGTTATAAGCTCGATGAACTCATTTAAACATTTGAGCATTTGGCACTGGTCAAACATTCGCAATAAACATTTAATTTGTAAAAATAAGTAACTTCAAGTAGTAAGTAATTCCCAAATTGTTATATAAATAATTCAGTTTAAGCAGTGAGTGTTCGATCTTCAATCATGTCCTGGTAACTAAAAGATATTCTGTAATCTAGCCTGAATTCTATCCTATAAGTCTATTATTTTACCAAAAACTGATCACAAATGAATAATTAAAAAATGTGGGTAAGTGGATGTCGCTCTGTTATACAGTAGGTTAGAA